>NW_019416361.1:946083-994602 GCF_000390285.2 Anoplophora glabripennis
TAGTAGAGCGCGCACGCTACATGTATCGGCTGACTCGCAGTTGACAGCTCTAGCAGGTGTGCTTCTTTGGAATATAATGCGATTTCAAATATAATTAGCCTGCAGTTGTAGTGGATTTTTTTTGATATTCTAATTTTTAAATGGAAAACCAAATATATTACTAATGATTAATGAATGAACAGAAAAAAATTTTTAGAATGAAATACTTATTGCAAAAATGAAATATACAGGGTGTCCCGATATTAGGGGGCAATATTTCTACAGGGTGTTCTGTGTCGAAAAAAATTACTTTTTCTTTATATAAACGTGGGTCCAAAATTCTTGCTAAATTTACCATAACTTTTTTGTGCATTAACTTTTTAACTTTTGAAAAGTATGAAATTTCATATTTTTTAATTAAAAAAAGGTACTCGGTTCATATTGGTAGAATGTTCCATTTTTGTATAAAATCCATTAAATACAGGCAATACAGCGCACAAATTTTCAAAATAGATTTGCAATAAATTTGTGAACAAAATTTTACTTGGACCAATCCAGTTTCCCGTTTGTCAGAATACAGAAGGATACTTAAACTTTCTGCAAAATGATGTAAGAGAACTATTGGATGATACACCGTTAAACGTACGCTTAACATTACACTATCAACAACCTCTCTTTACCCATAATGTCATAAATTGGTTAAACGATAATTTTCCTTTCAAGTGGATAGGTAGAGGTGGTCCCATTGGCCACCTCGGTCTCTAGACCTATATCCTCTAGATTACTTTCTGTGGGGTAGGTTGAAGGCTGTAGTTTATGCTACAGAAATAAATCATTTGGAAGAATTACAACAGAGGATTCATTTATTTGGCTGCAAATCATTTGTTTTTTTTTACTTTGTCAAATAATCATTTACTAAAGATTCGAGAATTTTTATGAAGATAACAATTCACAAAAACTAAATAACTGAACTGTCAATGCAAATAACGTCAAACGCATATTTGTTATTCAAAATCTGCGATATTGACAATTTCAATTCCCGATGATTAACACATATAACATTATTTTTAAACGGATTTTACACAAAAATGGAACATTCTACCAATATGAACCAAGAGTACCTTTTTTTAATAAAAAATCATGAAATTTCATACTTTTCAAAAGTTAAAAAAAGTCAACGCACAAAAAAGTTATGGTAAATTTAGGAAGAATTTTTGGACCCACGTTTATATAAAGAAAAAGTAATCTTTTTCGACACAGAACACCCTGTAGAAATATTACCCCCTAATTTCGGGACACCCTGTATATTTCATTTTTGCAATAAGTATTTCATTCTAAAAATTTTTTTCTGTTCATTCATTAATCATTAGTAATATTTTTGGTTTTTCATTTAAAAATTAAAGTAGCAAAAAAAAATCCACTACAACTGCAGGCTAATTATATTTGAAATCGCATTATATTCCAAACAGGCACACCTGCTAGAGCTGTCGACTGCGAGTCAGCCGATACATGTAGGGTGCGCGCTGTACTACTCCCCACCGCCGGAGATATACACTTCCCCTCTCGTGCTTAGTAATTGTCCAAAAGATGACATAAATTTATTTAATTTTAATAAGCAATAGCATAAAATCGATGTAAAATTTCCCTGGGAACACGATGGTGCAATTATTTTTTTGCTACTTGCCGTAGTTTACGAGATATTTGCGGTTTTTTGACCTTTTGACCCCTTTCCTGACCACCTAGGTCAAAAATTTTTTGCGGATTCGGATTCCTGAGGATCGAAAACATATTTGCGCCCAGGTTTGATCGACAGAGGAAAAAATGGAGGTTCAGCCTTCATTTCAATGGACTATAAATGCTTTTTAAAACGAAAATATTCAAATTGATAGCGGCGATATAGCGCTTTGACAGATGACGTTTAAGTTCATTTGCTATACGCTACGCTCTACGTCCAAATTTTCAGAACCAACTTGACCACGTTTTTATTTGAACGCTCGTTAACAATTTCAATTTTTTAATCGTTAATTTTTATCATTTAACACTAAAACTATTTTTTTTCTAATGAAATAATGAAATTAAATAATAAAATGAATAATGATGAATAAAATTTAAAATAATGAAAAGTTGCTTTGGAAATTTTGTTTTACGATAAAAATAAAAGATAAAAAAAATCACGTTCGTTTTGTGAAATTGTTGACTTTTTTATTAAAAATTAAAAAATATGTCTATTTCTCTGAAAAGGTAGTTTACATTTTTTAGAGTAGATCGAAAAAAAAAATTAAATTCATTAATTTTTCTGCTTATGCTTTTTTAAATTTCTGAAATCATCCCTTAAGTTCTAGTCTCCCGAACGCTGTTAATTTTAATAGTACAAGGAAAAGTCAATAGACCATTTTTATGTTTAATTTTTTGCTCTACAATTTTTATAAGAAACTTTTTTTTCTGTCTCTTACCCCTTTTGAGTTATATTGAAAAAGCCCTTTATTTTGTATTTTTTCACCCCTGGCCGGGGATTGAAAAAAAAATTACTGTCATTTGTTATTATTATATATTTCAAACTAACTTATATCAAAAGTTCAGGCAGGTTGACCAAAATTGCGATTTAAAGACCCATTTAAATGGATCTATTTCTATTAAAATTTTGTCTGATTAAGACCGGACATAATATTTGCTTACGAAAATTTGCTTTAATTAAATTAATAGTTATTATACTTAGTATCACTTTTCTCCAAATACATATGCCAGTACTCATGCGTCACATCCAAACCACAAATCGATGAAAACTTAATTGATTACCAAGAAACAGGCGAATGCGTAAACAACAGAACTACGCGGAAAACATGCTTACGTATAATACTCATTCCTTTGAAAAATCGATATTAATACGACTACACCCGTTTCAGAATAAATTCACTGAAAAATATTTATGTATATATTATTCCGACGAAATTGGTCTGATTTTTCCATTACTCACTTAAGTCTTACAAACACCCTGTGTAATTTTATGTCAATATGTATATTTGTGATTTAACAATAAATTATTCTTTCAATGCAATTACTAGAATTTACTGCTTTACGAGAGCATCTACAATTAATTACAACAAATTGAATTTCACAATGAATATACCAAATAAAAAAAATAAATAAACAAAAAACATGACCTCAATAATTCATTTTTTTCACGGTTACAGCTAGATGACATAGAAATTTGCCTTACAAATTGAAAAATAATTCAATGTATTCCTTACTTTTACAAAAAAATTATTTTAAAAATTTAATTTCCTTTTTGGTAAACAAAAATTGGGATAGACGTTTCCAAAGCAAGAGACAGGGGAACTTAGTTTTAAGGTAACGATCGTACTTGGAATAATCCCTTTTTTGGGAGACCAGTTTTCAAGCAAAATATTTGTTTGAGTGGATAATAAATAGATAAAAATGGGATAATAACTACGAAAATTAAAATTAAAGAACTGTATATGCTACAGAAATTATAAAAAATATAATATACAGGGCATTAGAAATTTGACTGCCTTAAATTTAACAGACGATAGAATACATTAAAATTAACCAAAAAAAAAACGTATATGACCTGGGTCCTAAACTCAACCATTTCCAAGAAAAAAAAGTGTCAAAATCTCCATCCTGATGTACAAAAGTTTGATTAATTAAGGAATATTGACATAACTGCGTGCACAGAATACCATAAAATACAATGTTTATCACTTTTTTTAACTTATTTATGCTTAATTCAAAAAAATATTAGCGTAATTAATTTAAAATTTTATAAAATTCATATTGAGCCGGAGCGGCGGTTTATTAACATGAGGTACTAAGGTGTTCAGCAATCACCAATACGCAGTTCAGTTGGTATCTGAATTCGACCGTGTCGGAGTGTTTTTTGCGTACCACTATTTCCTTTTCTTGGGGTGTTTTCCAGCGAGTGCGCGAAAATTGGATTAGGTGTCGTGCGTGCATAGAAAATGGTGATGGGCATTTTGAGCACATGTTGTAGCTTGTTTTGTACTTGTGCGTTTAAAAATTACTGAATTTTGCTTTTTGGTAAGTACCAAAATTATTTTTAATACGTATGATTATTTAGACGACGTGAATCTTTGGGTACTTTAGTTACATATTTTTCAAATACATAATTTGATTAAAAGTTAAGTTCCTATTTTCATAATTACTAAAATTCGAGCTAAAATGTAAGGGCAACACTATCTTCTTACTATAAAATCGATACATTTTATTTTATTTATTTAAAAACTGGAAAACCATTTACTAAATGTTTCACAATAGTTCCTTACATTTTTTCCGTAGGACAAGTCTGCCGCGTGCACACACGTTGAAAGAAAAAATGAGAATAGACCTATTACGGAAGGGAATTTTAGAGATTTAAAGCGAGAGAGATTTATTATACTGATAACGAAACTGAATAAGTAATTGAATACATTTTTATACATATTTACTATACCAAATCATGATTACCTATAGGTATAGTAATCACGATTATTTTATTGTGTATTGTCGGGATTATCTTCAAAATAAACTTGTTTTTCTAATTATAACCCTAATCATAAATATTTTATTACTCGTGTATTGTTGTGATTACCTTCTATCTAAACTTAGTTTTTTAATTATCGACGCGATATACGACAAATACAATTTCCTTTGTTAATTCGAAAGGTCCTCTCGATAAGTACAAATCAATTATTGCATACATCTGTGAATGTATTTTCGAAATGCCGAAACGAAAAGTATTTATTTTGCAAGCAGTACTTTGATCTAACTAATAACTTTTAAAAAGTGAAATATTTTTATTTAAAAGAAAGTAACAGCTTGACCAAATGTATCTTTTCCGCAAGTTTCAGATGCGCAATTGCCAGATCAGCACCAGAGCTCATTCTCTGTCTAAACGTCGAATAGTGAACGTCGGTCTTCTGTCTTTATCAGTCATACTGCTGACTCTCTTCTTGATCTGCGTATTTCGCGCGTGGATCTTGGTCTAGCTGTATAAATTATCTCACGGACAAAATGATCTTGTCCTAGCTGTATTAATTATTACACATATTTTTATGTTACATTGGTAGGTGCCTATAAAATTTGACTTCACACAACACTTTTTAATCAAATTTTAGGATAGAAAAAAAACTAAAACGGCACCGTTTGAAGCTTCTTGGAATTTCTAACGTTGCAAACATCAAGATTTATTCAAGTAATACATTCAATGTGTTTATAGTTTGTTATTAGATTGGCGTTACTAAAAAAAAGAGTCCGTTATGGTTACGAATGTTGTGATTTGTATAGTAGGAAAATTAAAGGTTTTCTGCATTCTGTTGAATTTAGACGGTGATTCAGTCATAATGTCATGAATTTTAAGGGAAGGTAGTGGAAAATGATTAAATAGGAATACGCGATTAAAAAAAAATTAAACGTATATTTACGCTGAAAAAATTTTTTTCAAATCATTATTTAAACCCGTTTTTGGACAGCTCATGACCGCCGACCCACCAAGATTAATCGAGAGTAAATCTTGACCTACTGTAATATTATTCGATTACTAACTTGGTTTTGCCTAAGGATAATAATTGGTTTCGAATTTTAGGTTATGCAATTTAATATTTTTAATATTGTTAACGTTTGTACTATATTTTATAATTGAATATGAGTTTATAGTATTATATTCAATGTTCAATTATTAATTATTCTGTTTGTAGTACGTATACCTAATGACTGATTGCTTTTCAAAGAGTAGTATGGCACCTACCTAGTTAAAATGCCAGTACGGCTAAAACAACACTCATCCGTCCAAAGCACTTTGTTAAAAAAAATAGATCCACTTCTTATTTGTAGAAGGGCGAAATCGGCGGTGACTATTAGACTGTATATTATGTAACGAGTGTCAATAACTAAATAACACAAAGACTATTATTGGCTGTAAAGAAAGAATCCGATTAATCGGATACTTGAATGAACCGATTATCGAATAATCGAGTATTTGAATAGTCGGATATTTGAAGAATCGAATAACCGGTTTTTAGGTTTCGTAAAATTCCGAATTATCCGAAACCGGTTAACCGACTATCCAAAAAACCGATTTCAGTTGCCAGCACTAATTTTAACAGTACAGTGGTAGTTTCTTATTTATATTTCTTCAAATATGCTTAATTTTATGATCCTGGTGCGATAAAAGTAGAAAAAACAAAAACAAACAAAAAAAAGAAAAAATAATAATAAACAGAAAAACAATCGTTTTAAAGATTGCTACCTTGTCGCGGTAAAAGGGCTTAAGTCTTATATAAATAAAGATAACGAAAGATTTTGAGTTTTTAGCTGAAATTGTTGAAATTTTTATAATTTATCAAATGAATATCCACTTATTTTTGGTAGATTTGAGAATAAATTTCAAGGGTTTGTGGCTTCAGAAATACAAAATATTAGCTCCAGAATAGAGTTTTCAAGGAGCCGCATTCTTTGGTTTGGAAAATATCTTTCGTTTGACTTTCTTGCTGAGATTTCTTGAATTTGAGGTTAGATATTTAAGAATAGAGGTAGAAGCTTCAAAAATAAAAAATATAAGTTCCAGAAAATAGTTTTCAAGGACTTGTATGCTTTGGTGTGGAACATATACATTCTACGAATTTCTAGCTCAAGTTTACAGAATTTGAAGTTGGGTTTTGAAGGTTTGGGATTAGGTTTTGAAGGGTTTGAGGTTAGGTTTTTAAGGGTATAGGTTTATGGCTTTAGAGTTAGGAAATATAAGCTCAAAAATATAGTTTTCAAGTGCATACTTATACCCATAGATTTAGAAAAGAGTCAGTGTATTACTTTGAGGTTAGGTTTGTTTTTTGGTTCAAGTTTAAGATTGAAAAGCTACACGATTATTTTCGTTGTTTAATCAACCTCAAATCAAAATTTTGGATTTTTTTATTATTAAATACCGAATTATTTTCTTTGGTGTCTATTTAAAATAATCCTATGTAGGTATCGCACCAGGATTATATAATTAAGCAAATTTGAAGAACAACAAAGAAATTATCATTGTACGACTGCGGAAATCAGCTGTTTCTCTTCAATGTTCGAACGCTCCGTGGTCCTCTGGCGCGTTTCCGGTCACGGTGCTGAATTAGCGGTAGTTGAGGGATAATTTGCTTATCTTTTAAAAGTTCGAGTAGATTGTTTTTTCAATTTCTCTTTATTAGGCCTTCCGAATACATAGTTAAAATTAATGACATTATGACTGAATCACCCTGTATAACGCCAGCATATCTGCGATCACTGTGGTGACATAATAATATTTTCAAATTCTCAAAGTGAATTCAAAATGTTCTGTACAAAGGTATGTAGGTACTACTTACTCGCAAATATCCTTCTTGGTTAGATAACCAGAACTAGGTTTGAATATCCTTCCTGAGCAAGTGCTTAATTTGGACGTAACGTCGCCTCGGCACTGTTCATTCTGTGGGCTGAACAAACCTAAAAAAAAAACATTGTATGAAATATAAATCAATATACCAATTTGTAACAGCGTTGGGTTAAATTTTAATCCTAAAGATCTGATGGTGAATGAAAAAGTCTAAAGATGATTTTAGATACCTATATGCAGGGTGTTGCAAAATGTTGTTCATAGAATTCTAGAGCAGATTCTACATCTAAAAATACTAAAAAATTCCTATAAACGTAGGTCCGTAAATGCTTCGTTTTCAAAAAAAAAATAAAATGATTTTTGTTTCTAAATTTTTCTTCTTAACTTTATATTAACGAAATTATTATATTATTTTTTCAGAGAAAAAATTTTTAGTTTTTCCACAAAAACTAAGCAAGAAAGACAAAAAATGCAAGAGAAAAAAAATTGTATTTTTAATTACTCAATTTAAAAATACCTAATATCAAACTTATAAAAAACTGTAATACCTAGTGCCGCCCTTGAAATAATTAAATTAAATCTAATTACACCAAATTGAGCCCCTTAATTAATACTAATTATTTGCCAAATTTTTTCAAAATCGACCAAAGGGTTTTGAGATATTTTAAAAAAGAAGGTTTTTTTTTTATCAACTTTAACATTCTGTTCTGCGAAAACGAAACTTTAAAACATACAAGTTCATACACACAACTTTTTTTGCGACTTACGAGTAGGGTTTCTGGTCGAGACTTCTCGAAGCGAGAATTCCCGGGAAATCTGGCCTTACTCGAGACGAGAAAAAAGTGTTAAGAAATCGAGAAATTTAAAAATCACGCGCGTCTTAAGTTCTTGATTAGAGTTCGTTTCGTTCATGCGTTTAATTCGTTTCTCGACAAATAACTGAGCGGTTAAAGTGGTTTCTCGACTAGCTCATGATTTATTTATTTTAAGTTTTTAAGGCTTTAACTTACTTTGACGATTCTTATTTTTTTAATGTACCTTGTTATAAGTCTGTGTAGAAACTTTATTATAAGCAGATACCTAATGTTGATGTTGATTCTGAAAATATTTAGTTCCTGTTCCTTTAGTTGATTATTTTATTTTTGTTTTGTTAATTAAAAGATTGTGATTATAAGTGATAATTAATAGGAAGAACGCTTCTATATCTTTAAATTAAAGCTTGTTTTTTTTTTAAGATTTCTTCGGTTAAATTCCTTATTTACTATTTGTTAAATTAAAAGACTGCATGATTAATGATTATTGGAAGAAAGCTACGATTCAAAAACATTGAAATAAACATAAGTCTAATGAAAGTGTCTAATAAAAGAACAAGTTAAAAGTTTTTAAGAAGAAGATACTCAAAGTTTAATTTAGTTTTGTTAGTAGAAGCAGAAACATATAAGTAATTAATAAAAATACTGAATAAATAATAAATGTTGATGATGACAGTTAAGTATAATAGCATGTTTATATTTCGCATTGCAATACCAAAATTATGACTTTTTTAAGTTTTAGAAATTTCTCGAGAATTCGAGAATTCCCGAGAATTCCTAGTCGAGAATTCTCGAGTCCCGAGAAAAAAAGTAGGCCGAGAAATCAGAAACCCTACTTACGAGCGTCTATTCAATTTTTCCCGATTGAAACCTGATGCACTATATAGTTGCAGCTGCTTGAATGTAATCAAAATATAAATCAAATGAAAACTTAATTTAAGATCCTGCCCTGTATATTTTGTTAAAGACAATCAGAACAATCTACAGTAGCATAGTTCAGTATTTTTTGTAATTAGTACTTTTCGGAAATACATACAGGGTACTGAAAATTAAAATTTTAAATCGTTTTTTTGCGATTATTCTGAAAATATGTAGGTTAGGAACATGAACATTTGTGAAAGTATATTTTTTTAGGCGACGAATAAGATGCATGTTGTAATTTCAGCATTGCTCATAGAGGACGCCACTTACGACCAATTTTACCGAAAATTTAGTTTTTAACTTTTTACCCTGTATGTCTAACATGACATTTGATTCAAAACCTGAAAGAGCAATCATTATCCCATTAACTGTGTATTCTTGTTTCATTTTGGTATCTCGATCCGTTTTCGAGAAAAGTCGATTTAACGAACACTATGTTTTGATAATACGAGAAATTAAAAGCGAAACAAACCAAGTGTTTCTTCGTGTTATTACAACAATTAACAATAAAACAAAAAATGAAATTCGTAATAATGATTTAAAGTCAGTGTTTGAAGAATCCAACGCAAAGTTTGAGTACCAGTTTCCGATGTCAATTATTGCGAAAGGGATAAATAAAAGGGATATCTTGTTTACTAATATTATCACAACATGGCATTTTGGAGGCCTTTTGAAACGGAACAAAACGAAATTTACCACCAATATAATAAAATTGTTTGAGGACATAAATAATTAAAATATGTTGTTGGCCAAATGAACATATAATAGAAATTTTCTACACATTATATATAAATTATTATAATTTTTTACCTTTAGCAGAAAACTTTTTTAGGGGCGCATATGAAACTCATTAAATTTTATTGCCAGGCGCTTTTTTGCATGTTCAACTGACTTCGGAATGATCATAGCACAAAATTTTAGGCAAACTCTTTCAATAACATTATCCATTTTTTTTTTGGTAATAAACACTAATATCTACTTCTAATGCATATTAGTATGGTAATGGAACTATTTAAAAAATACATTTTAATTGTCGAACACTTTCCGATCTGGTCGAAACATCATCCGCTAAAAATTCTTGAAATTTCGATTTTACGCTCAATGCAATCATTAATCAAGAGCTACGAATAAAGAGAATTACTTTATTTGTAGCATCAGAGATCTCGCAAAAAAGCGATAACCTTTTTCTACTCACGTTTCGTATATTCTCCGTTGTTGTGGCACAGGAAATGAAGAAATTCTCCAAAACTAATCTTCAAAAACTCCGACATATACTTTTCCTGGGGAGATAGACACGGTTCCATGTATTTGACAACTGTGTGGAATTCATTGTTAATCTGGCGCCTTTCGTGTTCGCAAAAGTCCTTTCTCCTGTCGGGTATCATAGCGGAGATACGTTGAAGGTACCCTTCAAACTTCGAGAACTCATTGCTTAGATTTGTATAATGCATATGGTCGTGGGTTTGGCCGTAGCATTTGTTGCTGAAATACTCTTTTATTTTGTGGGTGTTGCTTAGCTCATTTTGGCAGTTTCCAAGGGCTGAAACAATATAGAATTTTTAATAAAAAAAATGTGTAGAATAAAATCGTTAGAAAATCTTAAACCCTAAAATAAGCTTTGCGAATTGAATAATGGATAAGTGAAGACAAAAATGTAATCAAATTCCAAGCTTAATAAAAATTATTTTGCTAACACGATTTTACTACTCAAGTCGATGCCTTACTACACTAGTCCAAGAGAATTAAGCTCAAAACCTTCGAGATATGGCTGTTGCTTGACGTAGATTAAATATTAGTAAAAATCGGTCGAAAATAATATAAACAATGAAAATATAAGGTTGCGCCAAGAAAAAAAGTTGTGCTATTCGCAGAAAAAATTAAAAACTGCAAAAATACTCAAAAATCACGTGTTTTTCCTAACATTTTCCAATATAACTTCTTAAATATGCAGTTTACAGAAAAAACTATTACTGCTGAAATTGTTTGTTATGAAATTTGCTATAAGACACAATTGTTTTGAGACCTGCGTATTCAATATTTTTGTTGCTAGAAAGCCAAAACAGCGTAAGAAAGTGATGAAAATCGAGGTAATTTTGAAGCGTTCAACTGATAGGTAAGAAATTGTCCAATTCTACTATAAATGTACATGTAAGTACTTTAAAGGATTACAAAACGAAATTCCAAAACCCGATCGAAATCGGTCTGATAGTTTTGGTATGAGACAATTTGTTACTAAATTTCAGCGCGAAATGTCGTTATTTTTTTGCGTCAGTGCTGGGGTTAAAGTTAGGCATTTTAATTGGCGCTGATTTTTTTACACATACTTGGACTCTTTAACTATCATATAGAATCGTTATAATATTAATTTTCTTTTTTTTAATAATTTTTGGAGCGATTTTAAAAATTCGAAAAATTTTAACTTTATAAACAAATACTTTCGTGAAGCCGTTTTGCGGGTTGGAATATATACCAAAGTACTAAAAAATAGTTCTCGGAAAGACGCTTAACTTGAAAAAAAGAACGTTCAAATCGGTCACATAAGTTCCGAGATATCAAGTGTCAAAGTCAACAAGCGTTAGCTGCAAAACTATGCATAATGTAACAACAACAAAAATTGAATTTGGTAGGTTTTTTAAGAACTTTTCGTATGTGCTTTTATAAATATTATCGCACGTGTGCTTTTTATATGAAAATTCAATGAATATCGCCAAACCGACCATTTGAGCCGCAAAACCGGGGGGAGGGGATGAATTATAGAAATTGAAATCGCGTTCAAAAAGAGCGCGCGCGCTTCGGCGTTCAGTATCTCGGCTTCTATGGCTCCGATTTTGATGATTTTTTTTTAAATCGATGTAGAAAAATGAGAGGAATTCAATTATCAAGGTTTCATTAAAATATTATAAAGCCCTTTTCGGTCTATTACGACTAAAAATTTTCCACATTTCGTTGTTATACTGTATATTCATGTAAATAATAATATCGATGGTAGGATATAGGTACATAATCCACTGTTACTAGGTTTTAGTTTTAATAATTACATGGTAATAATGTTTAAATAAAATCTTGAAATCTTTATTTAATATGTAATTTATTTATTGTATTCATATAATATAGAAAAAAATATAGATACAAATAATTATTTATTTATTTTTACAAAACGTGTTTATTATACTTTCATAATTATCGTATTATTAAAGTTTTTCACTTTTTTACATCATTGGTATTTTCACTTATAATATCAGCATTTGAATAAGTATTGTTGTCCATTATTTTCAAATCAGTGCTTAACTAATTGTAAGTAGGTACCACTGTTAAATTAACAGCAAATAATGACTTATGGTTGGTTAATTTGATTTTTTAAATTTGCCAGCAATTTCATAGCCATCCTCGCAAGAAATTGGATCATTTTATTTATCACAAAATCCGTCAAAAACAGAAAAATTAAAAGATAGGTATAGGGAGGTGTAATATGGATAGATGTGGAGTAAATTTCTACAACAGATTTTTATTAAATATACAGGGTGTCCCATTTAGAAAAACCAAGTTTTGGCGGTTCGGTCAATCAAATTCGACAATAAATATGAAATTGAAATAGGTCGAAGACCATTAGACCATTAGAGATACATATAGGGAAGCTTTATAAAAGTCCTCTAAAAATATGCGTAGAATTCAAATATACAAAAATATACAGGATGTTCCATTTATAATAAGCAAATAGGTGGCGACTACCGGTATAACCGGAAGTACTACAACAATGGCATTATTTTATTTAAACTCTAAATAAAACCTCCAAAACCACCAGGTCAAAAATTTTCAAAATTCAAATCGAAGTAGTCTCCGAAATATTCTAATGGGTCGTCACCGCATGACAGCCTGTATAATGAATTGCAAAGTGCGATTTTTAATTGTTTACTAAAGGAAGAAATTTTTGAGAGCGAAATCAGCAACTATGCTATAAAAAAGCTTAATACATTTTTTAATAATGCGATGATACGTTTTATAAATATCAAATAATAATTATTTGTATCTGCATTTTTTTCTATTTTATATGTAAACAATAAATAAATTACATTAGGACATAAAAATTTCAAGATTTTAAACATTATTACCAAGTAGTTATTAAAATTAATACCTCTTAACAATAGTCATCGATATTATTTACATGAATATACAACAATGAAATGTATGAAATTTTAAGCAGTCGTAATAGGCTGATAAGGCTTTATAATATTTCAATGAAATCTTGATAATTGAATTCCTCTCATTTTGCTATATCGATTTAAAAAAAATCATCAAAATCAGAGCCGTAGAAGCCGAGATATTGAACGCCGAAGAGGGCGCGCTCTTTTTGAACGCGCGATTTCAATTTCTATCATTCATCCCCTCCCCCCGGTTTTGCGGCTCAAACGGTCGGTTTGGCGATATTCATTGAATTTTCATATAAAAAGCACACGTGCGATAATATTTATAAAAGCACATACGAAAAGTTCTTAAAAAACCTACCAAATTCAATTTTTGTTGTTGTTACATTATGCATAGTTTTGCAGCTAACGCTTGTTGACTTTGACACTTGATATCTCGGAACTTATGTGACCGATTTGAACGTTCTTTTTTTCAAGTTAAGCGTCTTTCCGAGAACTATTTTTTAGTACTTTGGTATATATTCCAACCCGCAAAACGGCTTCACGAAAGTATTTGTTTATAAAGTTAAAATTTTTCGAATTTTTAAAATCGCTCCAAAAATTATTAAAAAAAAGAAAATTAATATTATAACGATTCTATATGATAGTTAAAGAGTCCAAGTATGTGTAAAAAAATCAGCGCCAATTAAAATGCCTAACTTTAACCCCAGCACTGACGCAAAAAAATAACGACATTTCGCGCTGAAATTTAGTAACAAATTGTCTCATACCAAAACTATCAGACCGATTTCGATCGGGTTTTGGAATTTCGTTTTGTAATCCTTTAAAGTACTTACATGTACATTTATAGTAGAATTGGACAATTTCTTACCTATCAGTTGAACGCTTCAAAATTACCTCGATTTTCATCACTTTCTTACGCTGTTTTGGCTTTCTAGCAACAAAAATATTGAATACGCAGGTCTCAAAACAATTGTGTCTTATAGCAAATTTCATAACAAACAATTTCAGCAGTAATAGTTTTTTCTGTAAACTGCATATTTAAGAAGTTATATTGGAAAATGTTAGGAAAAACACGTGATTTTTGAGTATTTTTGCAGTTTTTAATTTTTTCTGCAAATAGCACAACTTTTTTTCTTGGCGCAACCTTATATTTTCATTGTTTATATTATTTTCGACCGATTTTTACTAATATCTAATCTACGTCAAGCAACAGCCATGCCAATGTGTAATTCTCCTGGACTATTAATATTTGGGAATTTTTGGAGCAATTTTAAAAATTCGAAAAATTTTAACTTTATAAACAAATACTTTCGTGAAGCCGTTTTGCGGGTTGGAATATATACCAAAGTACTAAAAAATAGTTCTCGGAAAGACGCTTAACTTGAAAAAAAGAACGTTCAAATCGGTCACATAAGTTCCGAGATATCAAGTGTCAAAGTCAACAAGCGTTAGCTGCAAAACTATGCATAATGTAACAACAACAAAAATTGAATTTGGTAGGTTTTTTAAGAACTTTTCGTATGTGCTTTTATAAATATTATCGCACGTGTGCTTTTTATATGAAAATTCAATGAATATCGCCAAACCGACCATTTGAGCCGCAAAACCGGGGGGAGGGGATGAATTATAGAAATTGAAATCGCGTTCAAAAAGAGCGCGCGCGCTTCGGCGTTCAGTATCTCGGCTTCTATGGCTCCGATTTTGATGATTTTTTTTTAAATCGATGTAGAAAAATGAGAGGAATTCAATTATCAAGGTTTCATTAAAATATTATAAAGCCCTTTTCGGTCTATTACGACTAAAAATTTTCCACATTTCGTTGTTATACTGTATATTCATGTAAATAATAATATCGATGGTAGGATATAGGTACATAATCCACTGTTACTAGGTTTTAGTTTTAATAATTACATGGTAATAATGTTTAAATAAAATCTTGAAATCTTTATTTAATATGTAATTTATTTATTGTATTCATATAATATAGAAAAAAATATAGATACAAATAATTATTTATTTATTTTTACAAAACGTGTTTATTATACTTTCATAATTATCGTATTATTAAAGTTTTTCACTTTTTTACATCATTGGTATTTTCACTTATAATATCAGCATTTGAATAAGTATTGTTGTCCATTATTTTCAAATCAGTGCTTAACTAATTGTAAGTAGGTACCACTGTTAAATTAACAGCAAATAATGACTTATGGTTGGTTAATTTGATTTTTTAAATTTGCCAGCAATTTCATAGCCATCCTCGCAAGAAATTGGATCATTTTATTTATCACAAAATCCGTCAAAAACAGAAAAATTAAAAGATAGGTATAGGGAGGTGTAATATGGATAGATGTGGAGTAAATTTCTACAACAGATTTTTATTAAATATACAGGGTGTCCCATTTAGAAAAACCAAGTTTTGGCGGTTCGGTCAATCAAATTCGACAATAAATATGAAATTGAAATAGGTCGAAGACCATTAGACCATTAGAGATACATATAGGGAAGCTTTATAAAAGTCCTCTAAAAATATGCGTAGAATTCAAATATACAAAAATATACAGGATGTTCCATTTATAATAAGCAAATAGGTGGCGACTACCGGTATAACCGGAAGTACTACAACAATGGCATTATTTTATTTAAACTCTAAATAAAACCTCCAAAACCACCAGGTCAAAAATTTTCAAAATTCAAATCGAAGTAGTCTCCGAAATATTCTAATGGGTCGTCACCGCATGACAGCCTGTATAATGAATTGCAAAGTGCGATTTTTAATTGTTTACTAAAGGAAGAAATTTTTGAGAGCGAAATCAGCAACTATGCTATAAAAAAGCTTAATACATTTTTTAATAATGCGATGATACGTTTTATAAATATCAAATAATAATTATTTGTATCTGCATTTTTTTCTATTTTATATGTAAACAATAAATAAATTACATTAGGACATAAAAATTTCAAGATTTTAAACATTATTACCAAGTAGTTATTAAAATTAATACCTCTTAACAATAGTCATCGATATTATTTACATGAATATACAACAATGAAATGTATGAAATTTTAAGCAGTCGTAATAGGCTGATAAGGCTTTATAATATTTCAATGAAATCTTGATAATTGAATTCCTCTCATTTTGCTATATCGATTTAAAAAAAATCATCAAAATCAGAGCCGTAGAAGCCGAGATATTGAACGCCGAAGAGGGCGCGCTCTTTTTGAACGCGCGATTTCAATTTCTATCATTCATCCCCTCCCCCCGGTTTTGCGGCTCAAACGGTCGGTTTGGCGATATTCATTGAATTTTCATATAAAAAGCACACGTGCGATAATATTTATAAAAGCACATACGAAAAGTTCTTAAAAAACCTACCAAATTCAATTTTTGTTGTTGTTACATTATGCATAGTTTTGCAGCTAACGCTTGTTGACTTTGACACTTGATATCTCGGAACTTATGTGACCGATTTGAACGTTCTTTTTTTCAAGTTAAGCGTCTTTCCGAGAACTATTTTTTAGTACTTTGGTATATATTCCAACCCGCAAAACGGCTTCACGAAAGTATTTGTTTATAAAGTTAAAATTTTTCGAATTTTTAAAATCGCTCCAAAAATTATTAAAAAAAAGAAAATTAATATTATAACGATTCTATATGATAGTTAAAGAGTCCAAGTATGTGTAAAAAAATCAGCGCCAATTAAAATGCCTAACTTTAACCCCAGCACTGACGCAAAAAAATAACGACATTTCGCGCTGAAATTTAGTAACAAATTGTCTCATACCAAAACTATCAGACCGATTTCGATCGGGTTTTGGAATTTCGTTTTGTAATCCTTTAAAGTACTTACATGTACATTTATAGTAGAATTGGACAATTTCTTACCTATCAGTTGAACGCTTCAAAATTACCTCGATTTTCATCACTTTCTTACGCTGTTTTGGCTTTCTAGCAACAAAAATATTGAATACGCAGGTCTCAAAACAATTGTGTCTTATAGCAAATTTCATAACAAACAATTTCAGCAGTAATAGTTTTTTCTGTAAACTGCATATTTAAGAAGTTATATTGGAAAATGTTAGGAAAAACACGTGATTTTTGAGTATTTTTGCAGTTTTTAATTTTTTCTGCAAATAGCACAACTTTTTTTCTTGGCGCAACCTTATATTTTCATTGTTTATATTATTTTCGACCGATTTTTACTAATATCTAATCTACGTCAAGCAACAGCCATGCCAATGTGTAATTCTCCTGGACTACACAGCCTTCCTTTAAATTTAGGAATATTCTTTTATTTCGTTTTTTGTAAGTAAAAGTGGTGGGGAATTTTTTTTTACACTGCTCTGTTATTCCAGGGTGAAGTTGGACACCTAAAAAATGCCCCGAAAATATCGAAAACTGCTTGACATAAAGCCGAATTGTAATTGCCCCTCCAGAAATTTGGAAATGGCAGTAAAAGAAGTGAAAAATAAGATTTTAAGTGTCAGGACTGCAGCTGAAAAGTGGAATGTTCCAAAATCAACACTTCACGACTACGTTAAAGGAATTATAATATTTTTAAATAAGTTTTTAAATAATGTTAAATATTTTTTGTTAATTTTTAAAAGAAATTTAAATTTAGTTAATGATAGTTTTAATAAAGGTTTAATACACATTTTTCAAACTCTATAAATTTATTTTAGTGAAACTGAAAGATTTCCTTTTAAAAAACAATTTTTATGTCCAACTCGGGTAATAGACCGTTCCGTAGCTGGATTTCCATTGATTTAAAGCTATGTCCAACTTCACCCCTTTCTGCCGGGTGAAGTTAGACAACTGTTATCAAAAAATATATATAAAACCAAAAACAAAATACAAATTTTAATTATACCTCATAATAGGCCTCACCTTGGCCTACCTACATGATTTTTTTCAGAATATATGACGTATCAGACCCAGAAATAGAGTAAAATAATCGAAAAATTCGTCCAACATCACCCCCGTTGACGGTATCTGAGAAAATCGAAACTGTAACCTCTACAATGCCCATATCGGTGAATAGAGAATTTGACTTTCTATAATATGGTGCAAAAAATACAGGGTGTTCCGTTTGAATTTAAAAAGTTTTGTCGGTTTTAAGTTTTCAAAATGTAACGTAAAAAATGGTTCACTTGGTACAATTTTCTTCAGGTGATTTTGGTAGTGGCAGGTGTAGTGCATTTTATGTTCTTTGTGTGTTCGGAAAAACAAGTGAAAGCTTCCAGAAGTAAGTTATAAGGAATTTTCGAAAGGCTTGCATCTGTCAAAATTTTTATATAATGTCGATTATCTCGAAAACGGTTAGATTTATGTACAAGGAAGCTCTAATATTTTTTACTTATTTTTAATTTATCTTGTCGATAGTGCAATAATATATTTCAATTCAAATACGCGACTTCCGGGCCAAAATTTTGAAAACTGAAATCGAAGTAATCTCTGAAATATTCTAATGGGCCATCACCATAAGACAGCCTGTATATTATGTAGTTTATTCAATTTTTAGAATTAATAATAACCACAACGTACCACCCCAATTTCTTTAAATATTGGAAAGTTGCAAAGGGATACAGTTACAAAATCGAAGGTCATAATTAAATGTGAAGTTTCAATTTCACTGCAAAAAAAAAAATATCTTGCTTCGTATCAGTTGGGTGGCTCAGACATAATAATTCTAGTAATTTTAACACAAATTGCTTATTATTAACTGATAATTAAATAAAATCATTGATTTCATTTCAAGTTTTATAGAAGGTCATCAAATTTTACTGCATTTTCCTGTTTCGTTATTGGATTAGTGAGTACAATACTCAACGGAAAAAGAAAATTTATGTAAAAATTGATCAGGAGCCTGATATAAACAATACAACAAATTTCCAGTTTTTCGAATTTTTTGGAATTTCAACGCCCTCTTTCTCTCCAACAAATATATATTACGGTTTAATTTTTCTTCTATACATAATATATCCTCGAATTTAAGGATATATATATTCAATGATAGTTATAGTATTTAAAGTTTTTGAAATTATATTGCAAAGTTAAAAGCTCCTCAATTCAAAAACTCATTCCATATCTATAATATAGCCCGAACTGCAACTGTGTTTTCGTTGGAACACCGGGTGTCATGTTTGTTTTAAATAAAAAAAAAAGTAATTCACCTTGTAATTTACTGTCACATCGGTCGGTATACTTACTTATGTATACCTACCTACTGAAATTAATACCTCTCGTAAATTGATAAAAATTATCTGTTCTATTAAATATATAATTAAAATTATCAGTAACTTAAATTAACACAATCATACTAAAGTAGTAAAAAAAATAGGTACTTACTGATTAATCTCCGTTAATTTCATATTACAATTAATTTAAATCAATGGAGAATGGCATGTCTAATAATGTAAATTAATAATTTTATCTTAATTCGTCCCTTTATGAATAGGTATACAAACATTTTATTTATTAATCTTAATTATCATAAACAAAAATTAGAAGTAATGGAAACGAAAAATACTTATTTTATAAAATAAAACAGAAGACATTTTTTGTTGTCAAAATATAGGTATCAAATAGGACTCAACCGTCCTGAATTAATAAATGTCGTTTGTATGCTTGCATTTAACGTAAAAAAACTAAACATATCTAGAATATTTTTGTGATCTTGTTTAGTTTGTTGTGTTAATGGACATATTAATATTAATATTGTTTTCATTTTTAGTTGGTCTCAACCCAAACAATATAGGTATTGTTTTATTTGTATTTTTTAGAGTTTATTGCCTATTGCCGCCTGCCGGTCTGTTTTGGTTTCGACCACAGGTTTCGACAAATAATGGTTTTCAAATTAGTTGACCATTCCTTTCATAAGAACATCTGAGCCAATACATACTGACTACTGACAATACAGTGGGGTAACTTAACTACCTATTGTAAACTGTTGTAGGACTATCCGCTGACAGAACTAAAACAACACTCGATTTCAGAAAAAAACGATGCCTTATTATAAAAGCCTCTAGTTAGGGCGTATTTTTACCATCTTGAAATTTGAAACTAATTATAACATTTTTTTTAATATTATACCTATATAGGTTATAATAATAACGCAAATAAATATGTACCTGAGAGCCTTTCGATTTGGCAAAAATAATAGCTATCAGTAGCTAATAGCAACTTAGAGTTACTCTGAACTGATATTAGTTGCTAATAGGTACTATTTTTGCCAAAACGAAAGCCTTCCTGGTTGATGTTTGTTATGTTTTTTTCCCCCATTTAATTTTGTACTGTAATTACATATATTAAACTCTACTGCACACAATTTAAATGATAGAAATTAATTTTTATTTTATATGCACTAATTCACTTCAAGTAGGTATGTAAATTCTCAAAATTAATTCTTGGATAAAACTATTCAATATAGCTACCTAAAACATGTTTCCCACGAGACCTTGATAAGATGAGGAAAGTAATTTATACAGATTTAAAAATTCTAACATTCTGGCTATTATTTCCAGAAAAAAGTTCCTAACGTATTTTTTAGCCAATTTCCAAACATTTTACGCATATTTAATGTGTATAACAGATATCTAATACAAAGTACAAATTTTGAAGAGTATTTCCCTTTTATTTTATATTTCAATTAAATTTAATTCGCAACTACATATGACAGTACCTACTCCCAACTCCCAGTGGATAAATATTTACAATATTCACGTATTCTTTCTATGTATTTAGGTAGCTACTAGGTACATAAACAAATAAATACATCCTATTATATAAAAATAAAATACTCATTTCCTACTTTTATGATTACCTACACGAACAATTCAATTATTTGAAACTTCTTACCAATTACTAGCACACATAAAAAGCACACGAACGCTGTATTTTTTAACATCTTTCGTTGAGAAGTAGGTAAATACTAAACAGTGATGAGTGATGGCTTTTATCGTTTGCTATTGTAGATCGTAATCGTAGGTAGTTACGTCAAATATTAATGGGAATTAGGCACATTTATATACGTCTGCCACTTCGCAGAGTGTACGCGGGTGAACTGAAACTCTAGTGATGGGAGATTTCGAGTGAAAAATCGAGTGGTACTCGATTATTGAGATCACTCGAGATATCTCGAGATGTATACTTCCACCACTCGAGTGATTATTACCTTTTGGTTGCACCCCAAAATGTTAGTGAATACTGCAAATAGTCACTGATTGCGTAACCTTTTTTTAGAATAAAACGAAAAAGTGGTTAGGTTTTGAAGTGCGTGAGCTTTTTTTTTTTANTATGACAGTACCTACTCCCAACTCCCAGTGGATAAATATTTACAATATTCACGTATTCTTTCTATGTATTTAGGTAGCTACTAGGTACATAAACAAATAAATACATCCTATTATATAAAAATAAAATACTCATTTCCTACTTTTATGATTACCTACACGAACAATTCAATTATTTGAAACTTCTTACCAATTACTAGCACACATAAAAAGCACACGAACGCTGTATTTTTTAACATCTTTCGTTGAGAAGTAGGTAAATACTAAACAGTGATGAGTGATGGCTTTTATCGTTTGCTATTGTAGATCGTAATCGTAGGTAGTTACGTCAAATATTAATGGGAATTAGGCACATTTATATACGTCTGCCACTTCGCAGAGTGTACGCGGGTGAACTGAAACTAACTAACTTTACCGTCACACCTTCCAAAACATTGTCTATGCTGCTAACTCAATGCCGAATTGCTTGGATTGGATTGGATTGCCCAACAATTAATTTTTTATCTCCGTCTGCGTCTTCCTACGAAATATTATTACAGACATTGGATTTCCACAATCCCACATACAGCGTTGCCAGATTTTGTGAAATTTCACCAGGTTATCTGAAAAACATAGCCAAAATCGCCAAAATTAAAAAATCTCATACACGTTCATAGAAATTTAACCCGCTTCTTATATGTATAACAATTAGATAAATGTTTTCTCTTGTAAGGTCCCTTTTTTTTACTGTACGTTAATATATTTTTATTGTGCCAATATACAGGCTGATTCATTAATAATTGTAAGTAGATAAGCTAACTGCATAATCCTGAACTGAAAATATTAAAAATTGACACATAACGCTTAGATAAAATATGACTACTTATGGAGTTACGGAGTGTTTTATTTAAAAAAAAATGTGATTTTTATCCATTACCGTTGTCTAGCTGACAGCTAATTCAAACAGAAAAAGTGTTTTCAGGTTCACCGAAAAAGCTGCTCAATTTAAATAAAAAGAATATATAAAGTAGCCAAATGGCAGAATTCCGCCCAATCTGGCAATCTTGAATATATAATGTATTTGTTGAAATAGGCATCCGTGTAGCAATACGATTCGTGTAATATCTGCTTCAGTGATCTTGACGCAAGCGTGTTTGCGTTTAATTAAATATTGTATTTGGCATTCATAGTTTTCACATCATGCAACCAGCTATACCTTAGAGCATGTAGAATACTACATGGAAGAAGCACGCTTACGGTGACAATCTACACGAGTGACAGAGAAAGAAAAAGATAGTTTGTGTATAAAAAAATGTTGGCAGTTTAAATGCGTCCTAATGATCCCTTTTCATCCCAAAAAAAAACCCGAATACGAAATTTCACGAAATCAGCTCGAAGAGAAAATGTTACATATTTTTTCAGCTTCAACGCCCTGTATCTCGAAAACTAAGCGTTATGAGCAACATTGTATATGACTTCCCCATTAATTCCGTCGTAGAATCTAGTAGGTATCTAGTGGTAAAGTTTCGCCCACTCTATAACGCACACCCTGTATATTACAGCTTTTTACTTAGTAATTTACGTTACCATTTTTTTTTAAAGACGACGACAGTCTGCTGTAATTAAAAGTTTTTTCATAAATTATTAAATAAACTGCTTTTGCTAGTTCAACAAAATTCCCAGACAAGAAATTTCCAAGATTATGCCATGCTAGACATTTAATTTGGATTTAAACAATTGTATTAAAACGACATTTTTAAATGATGGTCATCTATATATTTTTAAAATCTAAACATGTTAACATTCATTTCAGTTTCTGTAATTTCTTGATTTGATTGTAATATTTTAATCAAGACAGACTTCGGTGGTAGAAAGGAATTTAACAGCTGATTTTTTCTTCTTCATATTCACTATCACCTTTTCTTTGGGTCTATCTTCATCAGGTAATGTAGACGAACCTCTGGTGCCACTCATAATTATTCTTGATATCTGAATCTGTCTTGCGGTAATAAGAGGAGTTAATTCTTTATTAAATAATTTCGGTGGTTTTGCCTGAAACCAAACATTTTCGCCCAATTCTTCTTTGTTATCAGACCTGGATATATCCAGTTCTGTTCCTTCAACGTAACAAAAGCTTTTACCTAGAAATTGAAGTGTTCAATTAGTTAAAAGTCGTTTATCTAGCACTAGTAGGACTTACTTAAATTTTTATTTTCTTCTGCACATACACAGGGGCGTAAATATGTGTCTTCAATATTACTGACATCAAAAGAGAACATTTTCTCTTCAGTGGACTGGAATTTTGAACTTGCCGCGTTGGAGTCTGGCTAAACTGTCAAAAATACAACGTCTGATAGATTGTTTACAACTTTCAAATATGTAATTGTTTAGTTTTAGTGATTGTTGTTATTACAGAAGACAAATTTGTTCAATATTGTTTATTTACACCTAATTTAATATGTAAGTAGAGAAAAGTACACTCCAGGACTGATAATTCTAAATGAAATTTTCGAGGTTATGCTTTATATTTGAAAAATTATAAACGCCAAATTTCAGTGTCAGTTAACGTTAATTATCAATTAGGAAATGAAATTAAATCATCCACCGTTGGTAATTTACATAAAACAGTTTTTAGATAGTCGTAACAGCAATGGATACTGATTCAAAAGATGATGCTGCAACAAAACACATTTTAGACTATTATAAAAAATATTCTCAAAATAGAGATCTTCCAAAGTATTTCTCAGGAACCTCCGTGTCATATTTACCTGATATTAAAGGTTCTGTTAGTCCTGTAGCTGAAATAGAAACTTCAGTAAAAACAAATATAAGTATAATCGTAACCAGCGAAGAAATAAATAAAAATGTAGAAGAACCGATACCTAATTCGAGAGGCAGCAGTCCTATGTCAAACCACAAACTTGAATGGGATAGTGGTGCCGATATTGGTTACGGCAATTGTCAGGAGAAGCGGTTAAGAAGGAGCTTATCATTGCCAACGATAGCAGACTTGGTTGAGAAAAGAACGGATAATGATTTTGGACCTGTCACATCTAATCCACCAGTTACGAGAAGTCAAAGCAGTAGCAGTGACGGTAATGTGAAGGTAATTCTACTTACCTGTTCTAGTAGTTCGGAGTACCATAGCGATGAAAATGTGTGTTCTTCACATTTAAAAGAGAAAGAAAGTTCGACATCTTTGAGCAGTACAAATATTAAAGCACCAGTTAATACTGGTAGTTCGTCTTCCTCTTCAAGCAATAGAAATGTTGATGCACATAATATTAATGTATCCAGTTCGGATTCAAGTAACAAACAAAGCTTGAAACAATTTGCAAGTACGCTTTCTTATTTGAAACAAAAAATTGGGGTGCCGGGAGCTCATTCTACTCCAAAATTTTTAGATGAAGGGCAAGATTTTATCGATAATGCTTGTTCGGGTACACCAGTATTTAAAATGTCATCAAGTAATAATGGCGAAGACAAAAAAGTTAATTCAAAAAGTATCGGCAAGAAATTGTTAAAAAAACCTTGTAATTTGACAGTTGTACCAGCAAGAGTAAGTGAAGAGGACGTGATACACAAAAAACATGAAATCAGTAGTAGCCATCTTGGGAAGGTTCTCACAAAATATCAAAATCAGAAGATAGTCAACTTAGCAGTGACGAAACCTATTACAGTTGAATGTACTTGTAGCGGTCAACATTTAACAAATAGACCACCTCAAATAGTGGCAAAAAAATCAACAGTAGCCGTACAGACGGATGAAGTGACTGAAAAAGAATTACAGCTGATAATACGAAATTCTCAAAGAATGTATAACAATCAATCACTTGTTTACTTCGAATATTCCGAGAGTGATAAAAACAGTGGTCGTAGCACTCAAACTGATTCTGATATCATAGAATCAAACTGCGACAGCTTCGAATATTTAGTGGAACAACCATCACAGCTTAAAGACAGTGCGTTGCATAATAATGATATGAAATCAGGACAGGAGCAAGCGACGAACCTCAAAAGAACTCAGAAAACACACGATTTAAGAACTAATTACTCTGAAGAAAACTCTGAGAAGTCTTCCTCAAAAGAATTTTGTCTAGGAAATTTGGTATCAGCAGGTCTAGCAGATAATGTAGAAGATGATATTGGGAAGAGTGTTTATCTGTTACAGAGGCTGTTAAAATCAAAGAAATATGACCCGGTTACAAAGAAACGATACATCAAAAAAATCATAAAGAAAATAACGGAATCAAAGTATCTCGAGGATTCAAGCACCAGCTCTGATTTATTTGTCCCAAAGAAATTACCAAAAACCGCGGATAGAAACGAGAATAATCTTTTACAGTCTAATATTCCGTGGTACCCTGCAGGTGATCAACCGAAGCTTTCCCCGAGAAGAAAACAATTGGTTCAGAAGACTTTTACCCAGGATTTTATGCCAGGCCAACAGTCTTCTAAAGAGGAAATTAGCAGTGCTCCAGAAATAGTGCCGATAAACTCTAGAGACATGAGAAAGAATCCATTCACGCTTACGAACAACGAATTTTTGGTGAATCGTAAGTGCGAAAGTGCTGATGAAAATAAATCTATTAAAACTTTTTCCGAGACAGGCAGTACAAGTTTAGATAGGCATTACGAATCGTCGTTTTCTTCAGCGAAGAGTTATCAGAACTGGAAAGAGGAGAAAACCTTGTCTGAAAAGATTTTAGAAAAACAATCCCAGGAAAAGTCCCATAGTTCTAACGGGAATGGAGACTGTTTTGTAAAATTTGCCGATAAAGAAAGACAGTACCAAATTAGTTGGATCAATAACGAAATCTCTCACCTAGGTAAACTTAAGGGCCTTCTAGAAAAACCGAAAGTCGTTCGCAAGAATCCATTGAACGTTAAGAAAACAACCAACGTTTATACCGTGTTCAATGAAAACGATACACCATCGAAACCCAAGCGTAATTACGTTATTGAAACTGTGATTGGCTCTAAAAGTTCTTCAGAGATGAATTTTAAACTTGACGGTCAAGTTTATACCATTCAGGAATATTTGAATGCAAGAAAGGGGAGAGAGTTAAAGAGACCTAGACAAGTGACTGGAAATATCGAAGTCATTTCATCCGACAGCATTACGAATATCAAAGTCACTACGTACTGTGAAGAGTGCAAAAAATCTCCGTGCATATGTAACTTAGTGGAAGACGAGCCGGGTTGTGCCTGTTTGGGAAAATGTGGTAGCCCAACTTGCATTTGCCTGAAAGAAACACCCATAAATACTTCTACTCATCCCACTACTCGTCAAGATTATTCCAAAAAGTTGATTTCTACGATGTGTTACATTTGCAAGAAATATATTTGTGTATGTGGAGATGCAGAAAGCAAAGAACGGTTAAAAACGGAAGCAACAAATTCTAACAACGGCGTGTTAGGAACATTTATACCGGCAGCTCCTTCAAGACCTACCACCGTCAAATTTTCAACATTTCCTTCCACGTCCAAAGAAGAAAATAGAAGGAAACAAAACTTAATACCTTCCAGTCAAAAAGTAGATGTTCTCGATCAAACACTTTCTAAAAGTGGTAAGTCTTTATATCTATTATTAACTTTAAGACTGTCGTATGTACGGGGTGTCTCAAACTCGATAGTATGGGCCTACTGTGAGGATACAAAAAAATTAAATAAAATTTGGGACACATGGTGTTAAATGTGATGAGGTAAGCTTCATTTTCAATCGAATCAATCTTTGGGATTTGATAGAAACGACTAATGACGTCATCAATTATATTTTTTCCAGAAACATACCCAATTTTTTTTTCCTGTTAAAAAGCTTTCTTTTTCTAATAAACTTTAATTAGATAAATTTTTCTGTATTACTTCCCTTTTAAAAGTTATAAACAATATCGTCCTAAAGAGTTCAAAAGGAATACCACCTAAAAATCACATTAGCCGTGGAAGGATCAAGTAGTCGTTGGAAAATAATTGAATGTTCGTTGTTTATAGTGCATAAATGTCATTAAGAATAAATAAAAGGATTAATCTCGATAATTCTTTAATACAGTTAAAACAAAAGATGATAACAATAACTAAACTTAAAAAATGAGGCAAACGCTTTCATACTACATACGTATTCTCTATATGACCTCCTCTCATTTCAAGACACATATCCAATCTTCGCCTGACTTCTTTGTGGTTTATTAACATTTTGCCGTTTAACTCATTACAAGCGTTTGTGATTTTTTCTTTCAAATGATTAATATCTCGCGAAAGTATTTTGTAAACCTTATTTTTTAAGACCCCCCATAAAAAAATCGAGGAATGTTAGATCTGGTGACTTTCCGGGCCACTGAATAGGTCCATTAAGCCCAATCCATTTTTCTGGGAAACTGTTATCTAAATATTGCTGCACAATCCTGTCTTGTGGGGTGGAGCTCCATCGGGTTGAACCCATAGGTTTCTCCTTAGCTGCAAAGGCACATTGTCCAGAAGTGCAGCAAGCCCTTCTTGTAGGAAATTTAGGTAACTCACACTGTTCAGTGTATGTTTATAAAAATAAGGCCCAATTACATGTCTTCCGATGATGCCGCACCTTACATTTACTTAAAATGACCTTGGTTTTGGACTGGATTTACAATGTGGGAATTTTCAAAGGACCAGTAGTGTTTGTTGCGCCCGTTTGGCAAACCATTACTGAGAAACCGACTTTCATCTGTCCAAAGAACGTGCCGAAAAAGGTTCTGATCAACAGTTTCTACATTTACTACAATTTGAGCTATAAAATTAAGTCTGTTTGCAAAGTGACGCTCAGGCAAATACTCCAAATTGTGAATTTTGTAGTCATGATAACCATTGGTTTTTAAAATTCGTTGATTTATCCAAATTCAATTCCCGGCTAGCCTGCTGTATAGAATTTCATGGATTTTGTTCGAAATACTGTAATAGCCTAGTTGTACTAACATTGTTTCTTACCCTTCGGTCAATTATTTGACTTTTCCGAACAGAAAATGCATCTTCATTTCATCGCAAGGTCGCCTCCAATCTTGTAAAGGTTCTTTGGTCAGGAATGAGGGGATCTGGATACCTTTCTCGATATAACTCTACAGCTCTTCTTGAATTTTTTTGTGACTTGCCGTAAATTAACAACATATCAACTTTTTCTAAATGAGAAAACATAACAGGAAGTAACACACAAAATTTTCTCTAATAAAAGGTTATTAGAAGAAAAAAAAAAGAGTTTTTTAACAGGAAAAATATAATTGATGATGTCATTAGTCGTTTCTGTCAAATCCCAGATAATACTTTCGATTGAAAATGAAGCTTACCTCATTCCATTTAACACCAAGTGTCCCAAATTTTATTTAAATTTTTTGTATCCTCAGAAGTTATAGGTTTTGAAAGTGGGAATCTGGATAGAGTAGACTTCAATTTTTGACGACTTATAAATTATGTCCGGAAGAAAATTTTGAACAATTTCTGTAACTTATCAGTGCGAATTGTATGTTATTTTTGTTGTATAAGTTGTTTGTTTTTTTTATTAAATTATTCTTATTCCAAATTTTTTCCTGATTGTCAAGTTTGATGTTTAAATTTGTAATTAACTTTTGAATTTTCATTTATTTTAAATAACACAGCTACGATACGTATTATTAGTTTTTCGTGTTTTTGTTGAAAACTAACAAGAGTAAGAACAGTTTTAGAATTAAATTCCCCATAAAGTAAAGGTAATAATCTTTTAAATAACAATAGTCCAACAAAAAACACATATTCTGTTTTAAGAAAAAATAATTTTTAAATCTGAATTGGAAAGTTAATTTAGCTGTTAGTCCCGATGTAACCTATCTGAATTAATACTTAAGGATATTTTTGTAAATGCATTATCTTATAACATTGAAATCATAGACTTGTGTAAAAAAGTAGGGGGGACAATGTGTACCACACTCCTTCTTTGTTCCGTTCCTGCTTTTTATACTATTTTTAATCAAAGTTACACAAAACTTGGTGGCCTAGAATAGTCTAAGAAAAATTTCACCTAACTTAAAGAACAGATTTGTTAATAGAAATATCAAAAAGACATGCCTAAAGAAAAATAGCACAAGGAAAGCCTATTTTTTTTGGCCGAGATGATCTGTGGTGATTTAACAAGTGATATTGTGGAAAATAACTCCCTGCAAGCTACAGGCCCCTACAGATCATCATGAGATGTAGACTGTTTTGAAACTTATTAATTCTCATCAATATGCCATAGGTGACTTGATCCAAAAAATTTTAATTATTCAAGTGTCTATATTCTATATTCTTACATTTTCTGAGTGTGGGTGAGATATAACCTATGAAGTGTCATCTTTAATCACACTTTCATAGTACCTGCAGATTAGTTGGTCACTCTTTACCAGTAGGTAGAAAGATACAAAATAATACTTTACGCCCGCGGGCATTCAGTACCAGTGATATTTAATACATATGTGACTTATAGTTTGTAGGTTATATCTCAATTTTTTATTTTTCTGCAAGTCTCACATAATCAAACACTGTTAAAAATAGTATTCATGTTATACTTTTCCAAGGTACTAGTTCCTGTTGAATGTCCATCTTTTCAGAATGTTGTTTGTTACAGTTCGTTCGCCAAGAGATGAAGAAACGACTTACGGATCACTCAGAAAAGTCTTCGAAAATTGTGCTTGCACTCAAGACAACTGTACTTGCGATTTTGTCGAGAAACTGATGAATCGCTTTTCTAAAACCGATGTCCCTGTTTCGACCGCGTGCGACAATAAATGTCTGCAAACCGACCAAGGCGAAATCCAGTCTGTCGGGTTACAAACCCGTATAGATACCCAGAGCCAAAAGCAGCAGACGACGATCCTTACCGTAGACGATAAATGTCTGCAAACTGAAAAATATGTAAGCGAAAGCGAAAGCCAAACTATTGGGATACAGACTTGGGTCAACAACCAGAACGAAATTCAACAAACGAGTGTTGCTGTCGTCAATGCGCAAACGGAGTTTTTAAAATTAGAAGGGAACTTTCAAAATATTGGCATTCAAACAAAAACAGACGTTAAAGACCAAATCTTGCAAACATCGCGATCACTCGATGAACAAAACGGTTTAAAGAACAATACTAAAGGGGTTAGTTTTGTTGACGTAAATACTTCTCCGCAACCACAATCTGTTCGCACATCTCCTGATCATGTTACAAAACAAAAAGGTACACCTGACTCTCCAAAATTACATTTTGTCGGCACTTCAGCCGCAGTAGCCTCACAGACAAGTGCCGCCAACTCAGTACATTCACACAGTGACAGTTCTCGACCGACGTCTTCCTCGAAAAGTTCTGGTTTTACTTCCGACCATCAAAAGAAAGTTATATCCATTTGTTGCTGTACTCAAAGTGAGTCTAAGCCTCAGGGTAGAAATCGGGGAAGAAACGTCAGAGTTCAGATTGATAGCAGCGGAACACATTCGGAAAAAGAAGATAGAAAACGCAAAATTGACAGTCTGACGACGAATAGTGCGAGTTATGAGATATGCCCTTCCATCCTCGTGTCATCTTATAACGGTAAGTTGTAAATTAATTTAAGGATTATCACTCGTTTTTTTTAGAAATTAGTTGCCGATTTTTTTTACTATAGCGTTACTAGCATCTAATATTGTCAAAGGTATTCTAATGTTCTGCATTTGACAATGTACATAAATGTTTTATGTTTACTTGGAAGAATGTCTGAAAACATTTTTTTTAGTTTCTCTGTTAAATTTTCTCATTTGCCTGAACTGAAAAATTTTCAATGACATGCAAAATGTGGATTGTTCAAATTCTTGGGGCAAATATTCCCAATAGTTTCAAAGTCTTGAAAAAAAAGAGAAATATATTAAATTGAGTGTGACACCAACTTACCAGGTTTTCGTTGTTAGATGAGCTTAGCCGGCTTCTTCACAGATTATTATCCATAGGAAAATTGTCGGTTCAAAAAAATTTAAGCAGTTTTTGTAATTAATTACAAAGTGTACTCAGTCGCAGCAAGATTTCAGCGAGTACTCATTCAGCCCAGAAAATCAGGACCTTGTCCATGTTTCACAAAAAGAACGTTCAAAAAAAGCAAATATTTCAAGACAAAATAAATCAAGTTTAAAAAAAAAACTAAGTTGGTTATCGTCAGTCTGAAAAACCGACGATAATAAAAATAATTAAAACAAAACCACGCAAACAAATTTGTAAAATTTTTGTTAAAACATTTGTTTACAGAAAAGTTTACTATTTTCAAGAAAGCCAGTCCCTTATTTTCCTAGACATTTAGAACAATAACAGCACCAAAATAATAGCAAATAATAGCATTCTGTAAAATTTTTGTTAAAACAGTTTTTTAAAGACTTTAAATTTTGTTTAGTTATCTTCAAGAAAACTAGTCTGTATTTTTCTATGATTCAGAAGAGTGGTTACACTAAAATTATAGAAAAACATCTCTAAAATGTTTGTTAAAATATTTTTGGGAGACTTGAAATTTAAAAAGTTTACCTACAATTTTCAACAGAACTGGTCCGTATTTTTCTAGGAACAAGCATTTCGTGTGGTAGCAACAAAGAAATAGTAGCAAACAAAAATCTTTAAAACTTTCGTTTAGAAAATTTAGAAAGTGTACTCCTTATTTTTCTAGGATCAGGTATTTAGAACAATGGCAACACGAAAATAATAGCAAAAAAAATCACTAAAACTTCGTTAAAACATTTTTTTAGTGACCTTAAAGAATTTACTATTTTCAAAAAAACATCTTTACTTTCCTAGGACGGGGCATTCAGAACAGTACTCCCAAATAAAAAAATCTATAAAACTTTCAAGTTTTTCATTTTCATGAAAAGTAGTCCTTATTTTCCTGAATTTAATAGTCTCAGTACAGAAATAATAGCAAAAAATATCTCTAAAACTTGTTCAAACATTTTTCAAAGGCCTATTTCTTATTTTCCTAATATAAGGAATTTATAACAACTGCAGTATAGTAAAAAAATCTTTAAAACATTAATTTGTTTGTACATTTTTTAGAGATTTTAAGTTTATTATTTTAAATTATTATTTTTCTAGGATCACGCTCACAACAGTGGCAACATAGAAATAATAGCATAAAAAAACCAAAAATCAAATTTTTATTAAAACATTCTTTAGAGACTTTAAAAGTTTATTATTTTCAAGGAAGCTAGTCCTTATTTTCCAAGGAATATACATTTAAAGTAGTTGCCACAACGAATTAATAAAAAAAAAATGTAAAGCTTCTAAAATATTTTTTAGACCTTAAAAACTTTATTACTTTCAAGAAAACTAGTCGTTATTAAAACATTTATTTTAAAGATCTTGAAAAGTACTTATAACAACTGCAGTATAGTAAAAAAATCTTTAAAACATTAATTTGTTTGTACGTTTTTTAGAGATCTTAGGTTTATTATTTTAAATTATTATTATTTTTCTAGGATCACACTCATAACAGTGACAATATCGAAATAATAGCATAAAAAATCAGTCAAACTTTTATTAAAGCATTCTTTAGAGACTTTAAAAGTTTATTATTTTCAAGGAAGCTAGTCCTTATTTTCCAAGGACATACATACATTTAAAACAGTTGTCACAACAAATTAATAACAAAAAAATTTGTAAAGCTTCTCCTAAAATAATTTTTAGAGATCTTAAAAACTTTATTACTTTCAAGAAAACTAGTCTTTATTAAAACTAGGCCTTATTTACTTACAATCAGTCTTTTATAATTTGTAAAAATTTTGTTTAAACTTTTTTTATAGACCTTAAACAGTTTTGTTATTCTCAAGAAAACTTAAAACAATGGCAATGCCGAAATATTGATTTTAATAATAATGGCTGTGATTTAAAATGTTAATATTTGATCTCTTTGATCGCTACTGAATTCCTATTACAGATACGTCACGATCTATGAGCGAGGAGTCCTCCTCTAAACCGCCCCTAGTTATTTGCGTCTGCTGTAGTGAAAGTTATCCCATGAACAAGATATCCGTACTCGGCAGTAAGAACGAGAACTACCCGCTCTGCTGTAACTGCTTGACCAAGAGGCCTATTCTAACGTCAGTCTGTTATGCCGGCCCAGAAGAAAACTGTCCTTGCTCCAAACCCTCTACCTATAAGACTGACATGTCAGACGCAACAACTAAAAGGACCGCCATGGGCAGCGACGTCGAAGAATATTGCACTTGCACGAAACCGTTTCAGTTCAAGAATTCGAAATATTGCTCGCACTGCCAGTTTAAATTGAGGAATACCGCGAAAAGTAAAAATGGCATAGCCTACACTTTAACGTTGGAGTCGGATTGTCTCAATAAAATTAGAAGGAGAAGGAAGAAGGTTCCCTTGGAGGAGATTAGGTTGAAAGTGCCGAGTCCGTCGAAGAAGAAGAAGCACAAGGACAAGGAAAACGTTTCTAAACGGGATAAGGAAGAAAGGAAGAGGGGTAAGGAAGATGACGAGGAAAGGACATGCAATTGCGGGAGGATTATCTGTACCAGCAACTGTCATGTGCATGGTGTTTCGAGTAAGCATAGGCGACATAAGGACAGTTTGACATTGCAGGTAAATAAGTCTAGTTATAGTTTTAATTTCTTGCTTGCTATGTGTTTCGCTATTTTTACACTTTTTAATGCAAAGAACACTTCTGACAGACACTTTTATTAAAGAACTGCACATTTCTAAGACATTACTGACCGACATATCCGCAATTTGCCCTCAAACTCCCTGATAAATTCATTGGTTCGTTCAATTTGTTCATTTACAACTAGCCTGATTTTCAATAGATTGCCCACTAACACTGGTACACGATTCCATTTTTAAAAACACACTGGAACTACTTAAATGAAGATATAAAACATTTTTTCTACTTGCACGCATATGATACAAAAGGAAACGCCTAAACTGGAAACTGACATCGAGAAATGAACCCATACAGTGGTCATCCCTTTTTGTTGTAGTAGAACATTCCAAAAGCAACATTTGCTAATGTTTCAAAAATCTCTTTGTTTTTAAGATATGAGGGTTGCTTTCGCTGTACAGCAAAAATAAAACGCTCTCTCAACGGTAATAATAAAGTATTTTATTGAAAACTAACTTGTATAGAAAAAGACGTGTTGACGGGGTGAGTGTTCGTTGGAGAGTCCCTGTGTGTGGAGTCGGTCGTAAGTATATGAGTAAGCATCTGGTCGCCGGCGTCAGCTCGCCGTAGACCCTTCCTGGAACGTTGGTGCGTCCGGCTGGCGCTCTTGACGTAATGCTTAAATTTTTAAATTTTAAATTCTTGTTATCCCCACTTCATCATAAATTAAAGTATTTAGTTGAGTAAATAATAAACAAAAAGACGTGGAATAAATTCAGTTACTATTGAAATATAGGCCGATTCCATCTCAAATCATGCAGAGCTCCATGTGGACCTGTCACCAAGCTTCTCCAAAATATTTTTTTATTGTTCTAGGTCAAAAATAAGAGGACCCCTATTTTTTCTTTTTCCTCTCAGATCCATAGTTCCGTCTATTATGTACTCGGAAAATGCATCGCCGAAAAGAAAAATTTAAAAAAATTTTCCGATTGCATTTTGATTACTTGTTATTTTTTTTCATTTGTTGATACGATAAAATAATTCTTATTTTGCCTGATAGAGGGAATGGAACCCTTCAAATCTACCTTTTCAAAAATGTGCATTATTCGGCAGAAATTGCATTTTTTCAAAAAAAAAATTGTTTTTCTCAAAAAGGCCATATTTTTTTTGTTCTCAAATTATTTTTGGAGATTTTTAGTACCAATACCTTCAAATTTATCTTTCTGAACTTTGCGATTTTTGCTTTTTATCGCATAAAACTTTAAAATAAAAAAGCTACAATAACACGTGAATAAAATAAAACGTTTATTTGTATACAATTATATACAGGGTGTCGCGCTTAAATGTAATACAAGTAATTCAGTTGGTATCTGGAATTGGACCATGTCTGAGTGTTTTTTGCGTATCACTATTTCCTTTTCTTGAGGTGTTTTCCAGCCAGTGTATGAAAGTTGGATTCGAAGGTGTGCGTGCCTCAAAAATGGTGGTGGACATATGTTGTAGTTTGTTTTGTACTTGTGCGTTTAAAAATTACTGAATTTTGCTTTTTGGTAAATACCTAAATTATTTATTTCTTTAGATACTTTAATTACATATTTTTCAAATACATAATTTGATTAAAAGTTAAGTTCCTGTTTTAAGAAATCCATAATTACTAAAATTTGTGCTAAAATTTAAGCACAACACTATTCTTCGTACATCAAAATCGATATATTTTATTTTATTCATTTAAAAACTGGAAAGTAATTGTCTTGAAATTTACTAAATGTTTCACAGTAATAGTTGTTTACATTTGTTCCGTAGAAAAAGTCTACCGCGTGCACACGGGGTATGTTTCAGCTGTGTAGCATTAGGTTAAGTGCTGTTGTCATGTTGTGATGAAACTCCCCAATATTTATACTCGCTCTATTTTGAAAATTGTTAATCTTCCCCCCTGCAATATACAACTTACAACAAATGTCAAAACGTTCTTTGTTATTGTCGAGGCAGAATTATACAGAGCACTGAAAATTTTCTTTCGCTCTTCCTAGAATTTCAGGTTTGTTGTGATTATTCTGGCGGCATTTTTTATTCGTTCTTGTAGTTCTTCGACCGTATTAACTAGTGGAATACACTCGCTGTTTCAGACAACCTCATAAATTAAAGTTGCACAGGCTGAAATCTGGCTATCGAACGGGCTATGCAACTGGACTATTTTTATCAGTTCACCGTTCAGACTAAAAACATCTCGAATAATTCGAGTATTATCGCAAAGAGTACCATCATCGAGATACCATATGTTCTGATGTTCAGCGGAACAGCATCCAGTAATATTTAAAAGATCTCTTCCGCCATCTATTCAATTTGGTATAACACAAATCCTACAGGTCTTAGAACAGTCATGGAGTAAAACATGTGACATAATGCACAATCATAACTGTTCATACATTTCGCACGGAGTCTAGTAAAAAAACTTTAAAATTTACGTAAATTTAATCGGTAGGTGTCCCATTAGTATTATTTTAATGGTAAGATCTTGAAAAAAAATTACAATTGTTGTTTTTGGTGAGTGTATAGTGTAAACGTTAGTTCTCGGGATACAGGGTGTTCAAATTAATTAATCTTTTTTAAACTATCTCTGACATAGTTTTATGTAGAATAATAAAACTTAGGGTAATGATTTATTTATTTAAAGGTAAAAATTGACTGAATGCAAAAAATTAAAAGACTGTCGCTTACTTGACATCCTCTATCTGTAACGTTTGTATTTTTGACAGTACGTAATCAATTTTGTGGTGCTTAACATTTAAATATCGTTTAAGGAGCATCTTCAGAGAAATAGACCCGATTTCATCCACTCTGCCGAGTTCAGAAGGCACATGGTTTCAAATTCGAAGAGCGCACGAGTGTTCGCTAACGTCGACGCTAAGTTAAAGTTCGCAGAAGAGAATATGCAGCAACATTCGTTAAGAAGTACGTATTCTCGAAATAGTTTCAGTGTTTTGTTACATATTTTTAATTTCAGAACCGAGAAAATTGTTCACCGAGCAGGAAATGAAGGAAATCACGAAGAGGAATTATAAGAAACTGCCGGAGGTTAAGGAAAAAATTTATAATCAAAGAGAACAAAGGCTCAGGAATGCCGATAGGTTTATCGTTGACGTTTTCGCTAGGGTAAGGATTTTTACAGTTACGAGAAATGTCGCTTAGTCGTTTTTTGTTTTCAGAAAATACAGCGTTCGGTTTTGAAAGGAAAAAGCAGTTTTCCGATTGACGCAAACGTTATTTGTTTACCAAAGACTTGTAACTGTTAAGAATTTTATATGAATCTTTATATTTTTGTAATAATATTTTTAAAACAATAATATATAAAAATATTGGTTACTTTTTTATTTACATTTTCTTTATTCACGTTTTATTCTGTCATAATTTCTTTAATTACCGTTACAATTACTAAATTTTACAAAGGTTGGGAAAATTGTGGCTGGGTATTTAACGAAAAAATAGACACATTTGTTCTATTTCTAATTTTTTTCTGAACGTGCCCTGTATGTGAAGGAGATATCACGGGGATCCATTGGCATTTGGCCGCTGGTTTTTTGGAGGATTTTTTATTATTTTTTTTCTATACAGGGTGTCCGCAACTTTCACCGACAACGTTTGACTCCATATTACGAAGAAATTGTCAAAAATAAAAATTATTTAATTAATAACCTTATAACCCTTTTATCGATCACGTTAAAATTTTGCACATGTATTTGGACTATTATGGCGTATTATTTGACCACCAAATAGTAATTTGTCAAACGCATTTCGACAAAAACGAAAATTGCATCAAATTTTGGTGTTTTTTTTTTTCTTTTAATCACTAAAATTCTAAAATAAAGCGTTGTTTGCTTTTTTTATGAAGAAAAGTAAGAAAATAATAAGTGCTCAAAAAATATTTATTATACCTAAATAGTACAAAATGGCAACGCTGGAACCATTCTCGTGGGGCATATTGAATGTTTAAAAACATTTATTTTTGTGTGATTGGCGAGCATTTAAAGTAAAAAGTTAAATTTTTGAAAAAAAAGTCAATCATTTGTCAATAAATAATGTTAAAATCAACTTATCGAAAATTTCTTCAGAATATTATTTTAAAGACATGGTCAAAATTTGGAGAAAATAGAATGAAAACTGTTGGAATTATGCAAATGGCTACAGTAGGAAGCGACCTACTATATTGCCAGGTACTTTGTTGCACGACTGCCGCCCACAGAGGGCGAAACAATGTTTTTATTGCCAGTGTTGCGAGAAACAACTACTCCGCGGACTATATGCCCCGACCGGCATTGAACTATACTCGCAACCAGCTAGGATCGTTTGTTAGTTTACCCACCAGGCACATACCGGTTTCGGACTTATTAGTACTCATCAGTGTGTCATAGGTGAGACAACCGACGAACGATCCAGCCGTTATCCTTAACGACAAAGAGGTACATTGTATGTACACTGGCAATTAAAAACAAACTCCTAAGGACATATCAGTTGGTGTATTAGAGAAGTTAGAAATAAAAAGGTATGCCATGAAGCTGTACCCTTACTGCAGGTATTTATGTGGTGCAGGTAGTCGTTCTGCTGCAGTCTGATGCGCTTGTGAAAGGGCTCGATGTAACCTGAGGGATTATTTCTTTATTTATCTATCTCCCGTTATGGCCAGTATCATAACGATTAGATTGCAAAAGAAATTACTATTAAATTTGCGCGCAATCCAAGATTCAGGGAAATTTGGAAAGACTTTATCTGTTATTAAATTAACCCGAGACTCTAAAATTAAGAAAACTGTCCAGTGTGGAATCCAAGGAGAAACTGCTTTCTTCGGAGATCTCTCCTGAATTCGACACGCCCATTTCTGGGGTACAGAAGATTCGGTTCTTATCTTACTAGCGGGATCCCTGAATATCGGTGGTTAATAAACTGAACACCTTCCTCTCGTGACTCCGTATAGCAACATGGGACGGATTAGTCAATCTCATTTAATCTATTCTTATAACTTGGAAAATCCGCCTAAAAACCAGCTATTTGATCCATTGTTATTTTTCTCCCAATCTAACAATTTATTTAAGTACCTTTCAATTCCTACGCCTTTTCGAATGTATTTCGCGCGTTATTAGAAATACCGTCAAACGGGGTTAAATTGACCAGTAGGGGTAAAGTCGACCAACCGTGGACATCCAAATATATTGTGGTGCGTGATCAGACTGCTGCGTTATGTCATCATTGTAATGTGTGAATTGGTTAGCACACGTGTCAGTTGTCTTGAGAAGTGTGAACGTTGTGCAAAATAAAAAGTAGGAACTCGGAAAATGATTAATAATTATAAAGCTTAAATTTTGCATGATATGAAACATACGAAACCGTTTGATTACACGTGCAAGGTAGTACACAATAAGGGTTCTGCATGCTAGTATTATAGTTTGGTTATTTGTGAACAGATACCAATAAGAAAATAATGCTTTCATCATGTTGAAAAAATGTAGCAAATAATATCAAAAACTACTTTTGCGGGGTAAATGAAAGATTGTCTACAGAATCTACATTATTTTTTTCAAAAACCATTATTTTGTATCAACTTAACCCCGTTTGATGGTATCGATTTTTCCCTTCACCATGGGCTAAACCGTCGCTAACAGATGCCCAACACATGACCCAGACAGTCTAAGTGAACTTCTTCAAAAACATTGCTAAATTTCATGAGGCCTTCTCCTAAGGACGGCTTTACAAATTTATTACTCCCGGTGACAAAAGGCACTAGTCTCTCGACGACTTTATGGCGACGCTAAACCTACTTGAAAATTCTTAACTTTTCAATAATTATTATTGACTGAAACATTTTACTGTCTGAATGTCTGAATTGACCCATCCGTACCGAGAACTAACAAATAAAAAATCACGTGTCCCAGCTTTTGTTACATCAGAATTTCAAAAGAAAAATTTTTGTACAGGTATAAAACTTTTTTTCCCTTATTCTGAAGGTTCAAAGCATCTTTTATATCAATAATAAAAATAGATCTTCTGAAAATTATACAATGGTCTTCCAGTGACAGCTCTTCCATACCAAGGAAGGCGGAAATATTTTGATACCAAGTATTGCAAAAAAAAGAAATATATAATTACTTCGTTTTATTTTAATTACTATTTAAATATGGGAAAATGTACTCGACATTATTTTTATGTTTTATAAATAAAGTCTTCAATTACTTTTTGATTAAAGTTTGGTATTTCTCGCACCATTAAGTGCTACAATCAATTTAAACTTACAATTAAAAAAAAAACAAGAAGCAATATGTAAGTAACAAAATTTTATACCACACCTGAACGAATTAGGTTTATTAAGAAAAAAAAAGGAATCAAAGCTATTATTTGGTTACACGTAAACTAATCAAAGCTCAAACTGCATAGTAAATATTCCCTGCTACCCCCACTACGTCTTTCACTACTGCGATAGTAACCATGACTACCACTATAAACACTTTACAGATGTAGAGGCGAGCTACAAGGAGCCCACGATATTCAGTATATTTTTCAAATGAATTTTGCATGTTGAGTTAAATAGTACAAAAACATTTCCTTTTTTTGTGTTGTGCCCCCTGCATCAGCCGCCACTGGGTTTTACTCCTTAAACATATAGTCCAATTTAAAGGCCTATTTGGACCCCACCAGGTTTGTTAAGACAAAATAAAACAAAAAAGGGCTTAAAATTAAGATGATTTATTAATCAGGGTAATATAATGATGATGAGGTTTAAAGAAGTTATAAAAAATCTGCATATTTATAGTCCATCTAAAAATGCTTGAGAGTTGGAGAGGCTGTCTGTTCACGTATGAAATGCAATTAAAAAGGGAAATGTTTCGTGTGTTTTTATTTAATTTTATTGATTTATTACGTAACATGTAATAAAGCATAGACATTTTTTTCTGTTAAAGGAAATTTCTGGGTAAGTGGCATCATTGTCATCGGACTTTTTAAGACGCAGTGCATACATGTGCAAGGTTATTTCTGTCGTGTCTGCTTCTTGAGGTGGGGCACATTTATTACTTATATTACTTCCTTAGCATAGGTGTAGGTTATTTTTCCACATTTTTCTTGACCACCCAAGTGTATCTGTGATTGTTAAACGTGAATTAGTCAAGGCGAGTGTAGTTACTATACAGGTTGTTACAAATTCGCTTCTCACTACAGGGATCTCGAAAACGGTAAGAGATACCTACTAACTTAAATGGGGACAAAGTTGCTTATTCACGGGACCAATATTATCCCTCTAAAAAATCAAGGCTAACATGCTTAGTTTTCGAAATATTTGAAAAAAAAAAAACGGAAATTTTGGAAATTCGTTTTTGTTTCATTTTAGCCTTGTTTGAGATGATATTGAAAAAAGAAGAACACTTTCTCGTGACCACTTTTTGCCCTCTGTCGAATGGCATAATCAATTTTTATATGTAACGTTTCATCTCTCCAGGACCTTCATCGACTTCATTTTTTTGAATACGACCCTAGAAATTTTATTACATTTTTTGCAAGCCTTCATGACTCCCAATACTGTACTGCCTCAGCCCGAACCAGATTTAGACGTTTTGTCTCGAAAAATTCATCTTCAGTGTATTCGTTCCAAAATTATCTAAATTTTTTATTTAGATTTCTTTGTTTATTGAATTATCGTGCACTGTAAGTGTCGTTAGATACTGTGAAATCCATTGATGATGGTCCTGGAGAGACGAAACGTTACATATAAAAACTGATTATGCCATTCGATAGAGGGCAAAAGTGATCATGAGAAAGTGTTCTTCTTTTTTCAATATCACCTCAAAGCTGAAATGAAACAAAATTACGTTTTTTTTCAAATATTTCGAAAACTAATTATGTTAGCCTTGATTTTTTAGAGGCATAATGTTGGTCCGCTGATTACGCAACTTTGCCCCCATTTAAGCTACTTCGTACCTCTCACCGTTTTCGAGATCCCTGTAGTGAGAAGCGAATTTGTAACAGCCTGTATGTATGACATGGTGTCAAATTGTAATGAAATCATAGTAACACTTTTTCATGTTAATTTATTTTAAATTTACTTCTGCTGTTTATGTGAGCAACGAGCTTCACCTTAGTATTTCTTGAAAAATGTAGGATTTTCAACTATGTACACATTTTTTTGTATTATCCTTTGAGGTATGCAAAACCTTTAGGATGTTTCAGAAATTGTGACGTTTAACATTCCTTTAATTATATCCCTCAGACTACCCGCACCAACGTCACTGCTATTGGACGTTTTTTTTAAGACAGTATTTGTGTGCAAATTTTGACATTTTTATCATTGTCCGATTTAAAGATAATTGAGAAAAACCTTTTTCAAAGTAAACGACACCCTGTATCTCAGAAACATAAAGTTAATGAGAAAATGTAATATGAACTACCTCCACTATTTTCCAAGATGAACTCACACCCCCCAATTTTTTGAAGTTTAAATGGGACACTCTGTACTTACCATACTGATTATTTCTTTTTCCAAAAAACAACACGCATGTGTCTGCATAATGGTGAATCCATCACAGTTGGAGGTAGTTTAATTCACAAGCATTTTTAGATGCACTGTACATACAGACAAAAGTAAAATAAAATTACTGGATAATTACATAAGATGCATCGTAGAACAATAACAGCATAAAAATATTTGAGGCGAGTCCATAGGTTCTACGCCACTGGTTAATCCTGTCAATCTGGAAAAATTATAAATATTTCTGAGTACCTATATGCAAAAGGTTTGGATAAGTCTTCATAAGTGATTACAAGCCACGTGACTAGTGATTTTATTTGGAACAGTAATTTTATTTCCTTCGCGTTGGCAATTCAATTTTGGTAATATTAAAATTTATTGAAACAATAAGATCAAAGTCACCTTAGAGTACAAAATTTTCTTTCAGCGGCTTGTGATTGATGTAATTTTTCACGATATTTTATTTAACCAATCAGCGGTCGTATTATCTCGAGCGTAGATGTAACGATTTTTCATTGTTTATTATAAATCCGTGCTCTAAGATATAGGGATTTTCGGTTGACAATACCAACGAGCAATGTTGGTTGCCTAAGCTCGGCGGTTACATAGCTTGTAATCATTCATGAAGTCTCTATCATGTTATTATTTAGAGGTTTTCTGATATTTTATCAATGTACAGGGTGTTGCACAATTCTGCTAACAAAATTCTACAGGTAGGATGCTAGAAAGATACTAAAATAAATAATTCATATTAGGGCTGCCAACTTTTCATTTTTAAAATACAGGATGACAAAGTTTTTTACTTTGAAGAAATTAAAAAAATGACTAAAAAATTATCAAATGAAATCATGAAACATTTTTGAATTTATTTGATTCAGGCAGAGATTTTAAAGTGCACACAAAGAACACAATGCTAACAAAAACGAATGCATTATTTCTTAACTCAAAATTCATACAGATGTGGCACAAAATTAAAAAAAAGAGCTGTAATCGCGTGCGACAAACAAACTTAAACGTAAATAGGTTATTTATCCGTTTTCTGTTTCTCTCATGATGTAATTAATTCATTGTTAACTAAAAAAGAAGTGGAGACCAATGAAAGTTAAAAAGGCCCATTGTTCGAACCTTAACCCTTACCTAATATTGTTAATGAAGAGTGAATGATACTACTCGTAGGTCCTTGGTAATGCCTCTTCCGAATAAAGTAGCTGTCAATTATCTGTTCCCATTGATAAGCACTTGAGCAGCAGGAGGTCGAATGTACTCCTGCGGCACTAGTACTTAGTAACAGGGCAGAAAAAAAAATACAAAATGCAGGCCAATTGAGTAGTCATCTTTTCTGAAATAAAATTATTTTTGTGTTAACCATCCATTAGGTATGAAACTTGTCAAAATCAGCAAGTAAAACATCTTACTATAACTTATCCTGAGTTTATTAAAAGAGACAAACAGTGGCGCACGCAAAAAAGTTCGAAGGGAGCCAAATTCAAATGATTGTAAATAATAAATAATGATGTTCATGTATGAATTTTTTATACGAACATAATAAAAACATATATATCTTAAATAAAGTAACTGAAGAATAAAGTAAAATATAGCAGACATGTTAAAAATAAAAGATGCTACAGCTTGGGGTCCATGGCTGTGAAATATGTACCTCTATTTCATTAATCATTAAAAACAGGCATCAAAATAGAAATAAATATCGCATTAATTAATACTGGGGAGATAACGTGTACTAGATATTGCGGGTGTAATTTTATGTTAGACGGGGCTTTAGTCCGCAGAGTAGCTTGTTTTTGAAGTTTGCTATACCTAGATTTTACCTAGTGCATTTTTTAAGCCAAAATCACTGGGCGACGAAGCTCATAATACACTACCGGTGAACAGCGGTGAGGTTTTATGGAGAGAAATTTTGAAATAATTTCTTCCGAATACAATCTTGAATTATCTGATTTTCAAATATTATATTTTTTACCTTATTATTTGCGGGGCAAACTGTTTTGTGTTTGTTATTGTTTGGTGTTTCATTTCAATCGCCGGGCGACTAATTTTCACCAGCAAGCGACACAAATGTCGCCTACTTAGGTATTTCACTAGTTAAAAAATGCTCTGCTAGATGATGTCAAAGAGCGTAGACGACTGCAACAGATGAAAATTTTAGGAAAATTTTTGGACTTACTTTTAAAGGAAAGTAAATTGTCGTTAATATCGATTTCGTCAAGAGATCAAATACTAAGTAGTTAATCTTTTTAATTTAATTTGTCGTAGAAAAATGAAGTAACCAGAATTACTAACCTGATTAAGATGACCCCACTTTCTCCTAATATATTTTTTAGATTAACTTGTCTGTAAAAATGACTAAAAGCAGAAGGATGTTATTTCCAAGATAATTTTAAATACCTACCTGCTTGTTTTTTTTTTCAGTTTATTTTTTGGTAATGGTTAGAAAAAGTAGGTTAACTTTTTTGTTTTTTTTTAATTTTACTGTCTTAAGAGTTTTAAATACACAAATATTTCTATAATTATGTACTTTAAATTTTTAAATACAGGGTGTTAGAAGTTTGACTGCCTTAATTTTAACAGACGATAGAATACATTAAAATAAACAAAAAACCTTTATGTAACATGGGTTTAGGACCCATTTCCGAGAAAAAAATTATCACAATCTTCAACTTTTACAAAAGTTCGATTAATTAAGAAGTATTGACATAACTGCGTGCTCCGTGCATAGAATACCATAAAATACAATGTTTATCACTTTTTGAACTTCATTATTCTAAAAAATAATTAGCGTTGTATTAAATTTAAAATTCGATAAAATTCATATCGAGCAATGTGACAAGGGGGCGGCGGATAACAGGAGCTACTAAGCTGTCCAGAAATACGCAATTCAGTTGGTATCTGGAATTGGACCGTGTCTGAGTGTTTTTTGCGTACCACTATTTCCTTTTCTTGAGGTGTTGACCAGTGAGTGCGCGAAAATTGGATTCGAAAGTGTCGTGCGTGCATCGAAAATGGTGGTGGACATTTAGAGCATATGTTGTAGTTTGTTTTGTACTTGAGCGTTTAAAAATTACTGAATTTTGTTTTTTGGTAAGTACCTAAATTATTTTTAATACGTATGATTATTTGGACGACGTGAATCTTTGGGAACTTTAATTACATATTTTTCAAATTCATAATTTAATTAAAAGTTAAGTTCCTGTTTTAAGAGATACATAATTTCTAAAATTCGAGTTAAAATTTAAGCACAACACAATTTAAAGTATGTGTATTTAAAGACTGGAAAACAATTGTCTTGAAATTTATTAAATGTTTCACAATAATAGTTGTTTACAATTTTTCCGTAGGACAAGTCTGCGGCGTGCACACGTTGTGTAGCATTGGGTTAAGCGCTGTTGTCACGTTGTGATGAAACTCCCCAATATTAATACTAGCTGTATTTTGAAAACTGTTAATCTTACGCCCCTGTAATATACAACTTTTTTGTTCATTTATGATTACTCTATCTTATGCTGAAGGAATGGTAGTCAAACTTCTTCCACCCTGATAACTAGCAAGGATAAAAAATAACTTGTAAATACACTGCTTTTGCAATTTTTTAAATTATCTACGCAAATAAGTATTACGAATACGAATAGGTTTTGCTTTATTGGAGTAACTTTAAACAATAGCATGAAACACGTGTAACGGAAAACATAAAGTACATAGCAATATCAACTAACATAGCAGCTATGAAGATTTTTTCTTTTTTTTGAAAAAAATTATCCCAGGCATAAGAAATAATCAGAACAAATATAGGTATATCTATATACTTCTAATAACCAAGTTTTTATTTATTAATGAGCATTTTAAATATTATTTTTACTGAATGTTATCGAAATAAATGTTATCTTGTTCTAACAATATTATCTGTAGGTACGTCTATTGCATTGAATTAGGATTGCCAACGCTAACTCGATTCTAACCCTAGGAAATAAATATTGTTAGTAATAATTTTCACACGAAAAAAGTTGACATTGTGACATACATCTGCTCTTTTAATTAATAATAAGTTCACTGATGACGTTTATACTATAACAGATGCGTTTGCGAATTATTTTAGTACGACAGCTAACTTGGCCATTCAGAACCATTTTGGGAAAAATATTTCACATTACCATAACGACGTTAAAAACATACAATACTTTCTTTTTTCATAATGTTCATAATAATGATATTATAAATATAATTCATAGTCTGAAAAATACTAATTCTGTAGGCATTGACTATATTTCTACCAAGATTATAAAAAACATACGTAATCAAATTGCCCAACCTCTTGCTTATATCATAAATTTATCTGTTGAACGTGGTACATTTCCTGATAAATTGAAAATTGGTATTGTTACACCTATATTAAAAAAGAATGATCCTTTAATAATAGAAAATTATAGGGGTATTACAGTTCCTACTATTTTAAGTAAAATCGTTGAAAGAGTGGTATACGATAAAATGTATTCATACTTAAATAAATATAATATAATAACCAAATGTCACAATGTCTTCTGTCCCAATAAATCGACCGAAACTGCTTGCTCTGATCTTACCGAATTTATATATAAACATCTTGATAAAGGTAAATACGTTGGTGCATTATTTTTTGATTTATCGAAGGCGTTTGATTCTCTAAATCTTAATTTTATGTCGGAAAAATTGTCAGCAGTAGGTTTTCGAGATGTTTTTTTGGCGTGGTTAATATCTTACCTACAATATAGAAAAATGTATGTTAAATTAAATAATAATATGTCAACTATTCAAAACATTGGCCTAGGAGTGCCACAAGGCTCGATACTTAGTCCTCTCATTTTTCTAATTTTTATGAATGACCTGCCCTCAAACCTTAATACTGAATGTACAATATTATATGCAGATGATGTCACTCTTGCAGTCTATGAAAATAGTCCTGAGCAGCTGCAACGTTCTCTAAATACCTTAGCTGGTCAATTTACGGAATGGTGTAATAGAAACATGCTAATCGTAAATGCAGAAAAAACTATATGCATGCAATTTTGCGCTCGTAGAAAAATTGATGTACCTCTTCGAGTTACGGTGAATAATAAAATAATAGAGTCATCAGAACAAAGCAAGTTTCTGGGAACATTTATCAACTGTGATATGAGCTGGAAAAGTCAGATTAATAATATATGTAAAAAAATAAATTACGGTTACTATACACTCTTGCAACTTAGAACAATGTTTGATACTCCACAGCTTCTTAACATATATTATTCAACAATTTATTGTCATTTGTCTTATAACGTTATAGTCTGGGGTAATGTTAATATTCATAGTGTCAACAGAATTTTAATCTCTCAAAAACGAATAATTCGTTTAATTTTTGGTATTTCCCAAGGTGAATCCTGTAGGCCATATTTTATTGATAATAATATTTTAACTTTTCCTAGTATTTATATATATAAATGTGTAATTCATGTTGCCAAAAATATAAGACGATATGAACGCTGTTCAGATTCTCATAAATATCAAACCAGATATGGTAACTCATTAAAACTTCCAAATCACACTACAAGTCTATACGAAAAGTCACCTTCTTACATGGGTATAAAATTAATTAATGCATTACCAGAAAATATAAAAACTGAAAGTAATCTAAATTCTCTTAAATCTAGACTTAAGAACTACCTTGTGAGTAAATGTTTTTACAAAGTAGCCGACATATTTACTTAGTAACAATGTAATACATTTTTTATATTTATGTATTATTGTGTTGTTATTGTACATTATTTGTTTGTATCCTTGTTCATTGTTTTTACATTATTGTTTGTAACAAATATTTGTGTTGACCTGTCCAATGTCATTTTTGATCACAATGGATTAAATAAATTATTATTATTATTATTATTATTATTATTATTATTATTATTATTATTAT
>NW_019416361.1:996302-997258 GCF_000390285.2 Anoplophora glabripennis
AATTTTCATCAATTTTCACTATTTTAAACAAGTTTTTTGAGGTTAGGAAAAAATTGTGACGTGATGGGCCAATTCTGACCCCAGATTCGTGTTCAGGAGGCCAAATTACTACGAAAAATATATGTCGCATAAAAAGTACACCCAACTTTTTTTTTCTGTGTGGCTATGTTATCTCCTAAAGTAAAATAGCTGTCGAAAAATAATAAGGCACAAACGTTTTAGGTTTTTTTTAATCAGTCAAAAAGTCATGATGAAATAGAGTTGTTTTTTCTTTAATGCATATTATTTCATATTTCAATTCTTCTCGAAATTTTAAACAAAATTTATATAGCACATGATGTACCTAAGTTGAACCGTTTTCGAGATATCGAACTTTGAAAAGCATTATCGTATAAATTATACAAAAACATTTTAGTCCATTAGGTTTATAATCCATCAAGTTACCTTTGAAATTTTCTAGCTTCATAACAAGGCCGCGTCGTTCTTTTGTCTAACAGTGATTATCTTGACAACACATGTCAAAAATACATTTAGTGTGAATAATTTCCTCGCAAAAATGGCACATTTAATTAAGTGAAACCGAGTGTATTGATCATAGGATTTGGTGACAGAAGTCGAAGTTGTGACGAAGTAGTGGATATTTTTCACGCGACTTTTTGTTTCGGCAAGCTGAATTTATCACTATAGATGCTAAATATTATGTACAATAACATATTAGTTTCCACAGTCATAAAAATGGGGGAAGATTGTTTACAGGGTGGTTAATTGTATAATTTTTACGTAAATTCACGTTTTTCGCTTATAACTTTTTTCCGTTCATTTCCACGAGAAAACAGTAATGTACTTTTTTTTTCGTTTTCAAAAAACCTACAAAACTAGCTCTCGAGCGTCAAAAAATATTGATTAGATCAAAAGTTATAAACAGAATAAGTTTATTTATGTTTTTAATTGTTTAA
>NW_019416361.1:998635-999956 GCF_000390285.2 Anoplophora glabripennis
CTCGGGATCGTCCAGACTAATAATTAGTTAATTTGTTTATAAGGCCATAACTTGTAAACTATTCAACTTACCGATTCCAGATTTCGTGTGAGTTATTAGACAGTGATAAGGAATGAGAGGATGCGATGCCAAAACGTTCTGGTAATAATAACGCAGTTTATAAATGTTTAATTCAAAAGTCATAAATAAACTTCTTCTGTTTATAACTTTTGATTTAATCAATTTGTAGGTCTTTTGAAGGCGAAAAAAAGTATTTTACTGTTTTCTCGTGGAAATGAACGGAAAAAAGTTATAAGCGAAAAACGTGAATTTAAATAAAAATTATACAATTAACCACCTTGTAAACAATCTTCCCCCCATTTTTATGACTTTGGAAACTAATATGTTATTGTACATAATATTTAGCATCTATAATGATAAATTCAACTTGCCGAAGCAAAGAGTCGCGAAATGGTAATTTCCCAGCTCTTTTTCCTAGCCAAATATATGAAAATATGGAACAATTGGGTGTTCCCTTAAAGAGAAAGCAATTTTGTTTTGTCATGATGACTTTTTGACTGATCCTGTATACATATTTTTTCTTTATTGTAATACACCTATTTAAAAAAAATCCTGTAGTTATATGTTGGTTTTTTACACTCGATATTTGTTCTGTCCATTCGTTTGTGTCAAATATTGGTTTCTTTTTGTGGATAACTGTAAATATTTCATAACTTTTTATAAATATTTCTTAATATACCAATTTATTTCTTTTTTCTAGTGTAAAAAATACTTCTTTTACCTCTCCTAAACAGCTTACAAATTTGCACTTATACTCTGTTTGAACCAGGACCTACAGTAAGACCCCTTTTATGCACGCGTTTTTCTCCTCTCAACGCGAAATTGAGAAAAACGCGGCATATTTCTGCTCCATTTTATGCACGCGTATTCTATCAGTTGTCGCCAGTTTCATGCCACACAGTAGTCAGTGAAGTACATGAAAATGGATCCGTGTATATTGTATTTGTGCTATAAAAAAATATGTAATAGAAAACGTAAGAGGCGATGGGCAGTACATCCAATTAATAGAAATAGAATTCAATTGCGTCCATTGCATCCATGTCCCGCTTGATCAATAGCTAAACTAAAACTAAAACAAACTGTGCTAAAACTATTCTTGACAGACAGAGCCACTGGACTTGCGACAAAGAGCGCTTTGCATAAAAACGCCGATATACTGTCGTGCTTTTTCGGAACGCGTGTCGCCAAGCGTTCTGTAAAGCCATCGCGACAGAATTGAAAACGCGAGAGCAAATAAACGAGCGTAAAATGCATAAACGTA
>NW_019416361.1:1003745-1005069 GCF_000390285.2 Anoplophora glabripennis
TATAAGAAATAATTTTAATATTATACATTAACATATATTAATAATTTATAACGATTTCGATAAAAATATTTTGTAAAATAACATTTTTAAATGTAAAAATATTGTTTATCGCGAATTTTAATATTTATAAACAACTAAAGTGTATTTGTCCCATACTTTTACAACGGAACTCGACCAATAAATTCTATTTAGTTAGAGGTTAAAGAGGTTATTGGCAACAGCACAAAAACTTGATCCCAAACAAACAAAATTCAAACCTTACCGTTTCCAAAAAAGAAAGAAAAACAAAGCTTGCCTTCATCTTTACGCAATATCAAGCAACCTTTCACGTGTCTCGCGCCACCATACATGCCTCGACTTGAAAGTGCCACGTCGCCCGTCCCGATTTACCTTTGAACTCTCGTCAGCGGTTAAATTAATCACAAGAATCTACATGCACGAACTAATAAGAACTTATTGGGATTAATAAAGTAGGTGAGCACTGGCACTGGGAAAACACGTAACCCGACTTTGGTTATAGGTCGCAACGATGGCCACTTACTAATGCCCATACTCATACATATTTTTCATTCACTGTTAAGTCTGTCGGGGGGTTAAACGATTCGACCTCTTGTAAATTAAACGTCTGCCGGTTTATAATTGACAAAGTTGGAGTTTAGTAAATGTCGGAAAATGTCTTAAAACTAGAGTCGTTCTAGAAAAGTACAGGGTGGGTCCAAAATAAACGCTTTAGAGAAAATTAATAGCAGTCTATTTAAAATATATAGGATACTATCACAGGGTCGCTGATATGTATGCAAAAGGTCGATTCACAGCCACACAGAAAAAAAAAGTTGGGTATACTTTTTATGCGACATATATTTTTCGTAGTAATTTGGCCTCCTGAACACGAATCTGGGGTCAGAATTGGCCCATCACGTCACAATTTTTTCCTAACCTCAAAAAACTTGTGAAAAATAGTGAAAATTGATGAAAATTTACTGGGAAAATTTGGAAAAAAAATTATTTCCACATCAAATAGTACATTTTTATGTAAAAGACTCTGCTGAATTCAAATCCACTGTCAGAATTGAGCTAGAACGTGTGGTTTTTTTTCTAACCTCAAAAAACCGAGCAGGAATCGCTATTTTCAAATTCTGAGCGGATTTTGACCAGATTTTGTATAAAGGGGTTTTTTGGGTCGCTGATTACGAATATGAATTCACATTGTAAAAATTCAAGATGGCTGATCCAATATGGCGGGTGTACTTTTTTGAAATCCACCGATTTCAGTAAAATTTGGCATCATAAGGATTGCTGGTTGATCTCACCTTCATTAATCACA
>NW_019416361.1:1008697-1041954 GCF_000390285.2 Anoplophora glabripennis
ACGCGTTTTTCTCCTCTCAACGCGAAATTGAGAAAAACGCGGTATATTTCTGCTCCATTTTATGCACGCGTATTCTATCAGTTGTCGCCAGTTTCATGCCACACAGTAGTCAGTGAAGTACATGAAAATGGATCCGTGTATATTGTATTTGTGCTATAAAAAAATATGTAATAGAAAACGTAAGAGGCGATGGGCAGTACATCCAATTAATAGAAATAGAATTCAATTGCGTCCATTGCATCCATGTCCCGCTTGATCAATAGCTAAACTAAAACTAAAACAAACTGTGCTAAAACTATTCTTGACAGACAGAGCCACTGGACTTGCGACAAAGAGCGCTTTGCATAAAAACGCCGATATACTTTCGTGCTTTTTCGGAACGCGTGTCGCCAAGCGTTCTGTAAAGCCATCGCGACAGAATTGAAAACGCGAGAGCAAATAAACGAGCGTAAAATGCATAAACGTAGTAACTCTATTCAGGGTATCTTGAAACTCCGCGTTGAGAGGAGAAAAACGCGTGCATAAAAGAGGTCTAAAAGCTCTTACACACGAGCGTTGTTTTACCGATCGGCAGCCGACCTTCAAACTTACTGGCAACGACTTTGTGTGTAAAGATGTATTTAACTATGTGCAAATTAAAATTTGTGCGAAAGAACCGTAATTATTGTTATCAATTCGTAACGTTCAGCCAGCTCCTTTTTTTTTCGGTAATATCTTTTTTTTAATGCTATTTAGACTACTCACATGTATTCTCTTTTATACTACTTGCCCCATTTAACCTTTCCACATGTAAGCTCTCTACAGCAACTGCCAAATAACACTCAGACGTGAATCATACTCCTGGGCATGACACCCGTATCCATGTCCCTTATTAGATTTAAACTGCACTGCCGAGGAAGTAACTTATTAACATTTCCATTTGCCCCCATGCTTTATAAGCCCCACTGGGAGGGAAAGCAACGGGAATGCTTAAAGTGAATTAGGATCAATCCGTATTTTTTATGGAACTATTTAAAACGGTCGCTTTTTGTGTACGTCGACACCTAAATATTATTGAATGGAATATACCGGGTGATTTTAAATTAAGCATCAGCCGCTAAACACTGTATTTCATTTCACTAAGAATAACGGAAGAATCTATGGAAATGTTTCGTAATGATTCGTACGCATTCTGGTTACACGATACAATGTCTGGATTGTCCGGCTTGGCCTCTCCGCTGTCCAGATTTAACAAACACGGACTTTTACTTGTGGGATCGACTCAAACAAATTGTGTACAGCAAACATTTGTACAATAACATCAAACAGCGTAGATATTAGGAGTATTCGAATAATGCTTTGTTATACATTTTTTTTCAAAGTTCGTGTTCTTAAAAAAAATTAAATCAGTTGTATGTACGAATCGATATATTTAAAAACTGAGGAAACTTGTTGGCATGTCACTTTTTCGAAAGAGAAAAAATAAAGACAACTTACTTTTATGAAATTTTCATATTTTTTAATTTTATGAATACCAACATAAAATGTTAACTTTCTCCATGACCACCTCATTTTAAATACAAACAGAACTTTTTATCAAGTGTGTTTGTCCGGTAAAATGTAATAAAAGAGGTTTTTATTTACTCTAACCGTGAATATTTCGAAAAGTATTAACATACTCTTCGACTCTAAGTTGTATTTGGCTCACCCTGTATAAAATACAATGGTATTGATACTTTATAAACAAATTATTATCAGAACATTTTAATGGTTAATATTATATAAAATATGCATGGAAACATATTTGTTGTCTCTGATATAAAGCTATTTTTATCCATATCTTTTTAAATTTATGTTCCATTGTTTTTGTGATTACATTATGATTCTATGGGACTTTTTGCAGACATTTACATTTTGTAAGATATATAATTGTATATCCTTCTACAAGACGATTTTTAAATACTCTAAAATGAAGACAATTTAGAAATATACATTGCAAGTTTCTAGTACCAGATAACAGTTGTACAGGGTTTTCTGGAAAAAGTTCTATAGATTCAGGAGCTGATAGGACATAAAACAAAAAAAATCTATTTTTCTAAAGACTATAGCCCTATCGTCTTTTGTTTTTGAGTACAGAGCGTCAAAAATGGTTTAAAAATAAAATATTAATCATACCTGCAATAAAATTTGGTACATGTAAGTTTTTGAATGTGTTAAATACGTCAGTGTTATTAGTTCTTTTTACCTTCTATTAGATGTTGCTAGCAGTGGCATTTTTGACAATTTTTTGAGGTTAACTTTACATAAAAGAGGTACTCTTGTTGAAATCGCTAGAAATTATCAGTTTTTGAGAAAAACACAATAGACTGCCTCAAAGTCTTTCACTTCTGTATATATAGGGCGTTCGGAAACGATAGCGCCACACTTCAAAAGTTCGGTTGAACTCCTTAGATGACAGTAAATGGATTATTATGTTAATTTTGCAAGTTTATATTGAGTTAGTTATGCAGAAATAACGCATTTTTTTTTGTCGGTCCGATAAATTCTTAAGGATGCGAAAGTATACTAAGACAACTAGTCTAAATCGATTTATTTTTATCCAAAAAGGAACTTACCCTTGTAGTGTGGTCTATTTGTTTCTGGAAATTCTGTATTTTAAAGAATAAAATCTGGGAAACTTTGGGACAGTGTTACGTTCTTCTCAAAAACAGTGCAATGCCAACAATCTCAACAAGAACACTTTTTAGGTAAAATTAAAATTTACATTATGTCTGCATATTCAGTAAAGAACCTAACCTCATAAAATGTCACTGAGAAAGTTTGGAGCTAACGACATCTAATACATGTTTAAAAACTAATAACAACTCAAAAACTTATTTTTACCAAATTTCAACGCATTTCAATGTTATTTGGAGAGGATATGACAAAAATTTAATTAAAAAAAAATCATATCGAATCAGTGTATTTCTTAATAACGATATGGTCCGCAGGAAATATCTCCTTAATTTTTGATGTTCTATTAGCTATAATGAAGTTATGGTACCATTTTTGAAAACATCCCATATTATGTGCTACCAATTCGAATAAAGTTGTTCAAAAGTTGAAAAACACATCGATATTATACAAGCGGTGCAACTTAATATGAAATGTTTAATGTTATATTCATCTAAACAGTAAATCTATTCACAATAATTGTAAAAATAGGTACAGTTGAAACTAGTGGAAAGCAGTTAAAAATTATTATAGTGAAGAGGAAATGATTTAACTAGTGATATTGTGTTTCAACTACCCCCCTACCAGCGTTTAATTACACCCACAATATCTAGCAAATCGAATAGAATCATTCTTAACACTTTATAGGTTAAACTTAACACGCACTCAAGAAATGATAACTTTCGAAAAGTCGTAGCACTATTCTACCAAAAATTAAATGTAAGGTTAACGCTCTAAGTTATTCCATATGGGGCATAGTCATCAGATATGCAATAGTACACGTCGTAAGCAACACAACAGCCCGTAGCATGCATCCGCTAAACAAGTAAAACTAAATCGAGACATTACCTACATAGTTAAAATCCGTCGGAAGAACATGGTTTGATCGTGAGAAAACTAACTTTTGCCATTTTTTTCTCTTGGAAACACGTTGTTAACAAATATACGAGCACTGGTGATACAGACTATTTGTTTAAAGAAAATGTGCTTGGGGGTCATCCTAATCAGTGAGGTTACAGGTCAAAGATAAAATATTTCTCGTCCATTATAGAAGATATTAAATACGTCCACCCTTAACGGATGAGTTTATAATTTTTCTAAATCTAATCGTGTTGACACTGCGTGTTTTTGTTCTAAATCCAGGCATTTTAAATTACGATATCGGTATTTGCTGACCTGTTTGTTCTTTTAGTCACTGTTGATATTGGCTCCGATAGGTATGGTATATATTACCGATGGTAATTAAATATATTTACGTTTTCCAGATTTTACTCAAGTGTCATCGTCATTAATTAGTTTCTGATAAATTTTGTCTTACATCACTGATATCTGAGGAGGTACTTTCTGTACCAATTACGATGATCCAGTTCATAATCCGTGACTTTTCTAGAAGCGATTTTTTCGAAAATACTTTGGGGATTTTTTAATCAGAAGGCTGTACAAAGATATTTGAAAATCATAGTTCAGTTTAAAAATCTATTACCAGACATTTTCAAAGCCTCCTAAAGTGATTTTCACAGTTTTGTTGTCTATATTAAATATTCCTTTTATTCCAGAGGACATTTTAAAAGCTCTAAGAAGATGTAATTTTTTTGCGAAGAGATTGTGCAATACTTATGGTGCCTTGACATTTATTTTTAATAATATTCAAGAAAGGTGACAAAAATTTTACTGAAAACTACAGGCCCATTGTAATTTTGTGTAATTTTGGTAGGTTGTTTGGTTATTCTGCATAATATTTTATATTTTCATATTAAATCTCAAATTTAAATTTATACCAACCTTTTTAATATTACCAACCAACCTTTTTAATATTAGGTACTAATTTTATTGAATATACAGGGTGGTCCAGATTTTAATAGACAAACTTCGGGAAGATACTAAACAACAAAAATTAACATTTGCTCTATGAACTTAGGCACAGAAAGCCACCGTTTGTGAGATACAGGGCGTTGAAATTATCAAAAATAAAACAATTTTTTTTTAAATATCTGGAAAACCGCTCCATCAAATTTATCCAAATTTGGTACACATTTTTTTTTTCAAATATTTCTCCTAATTCTGTATGCACACAGTCCAAATTCAAAAACCAAGGACGTTGTTTCCTTATTTAGAGTAAAACTTCTACACCACTGAATTAATTGGTAATATGAATACATTTTATAACGGTCTGAAATGTTCCGGATGAAAAAACATTCTTTTATTTTTGTCGAAAAGTGAATGGTTTACGAGTTATGAGACTCCGAGTAAATAAAGCGTTGAAATAGGGAAAAATAAAACGAATTTGGGTGGTTGGAGCGTTGTCAAAATAATAAACTCACTGTATGCTATGTGCAGAAAATCTTTCTGCATTATTAATTGACAAAAATATACAGCGGTTTTAAGTGATGCTGGATAATGCTGCATATCCATGATTTTTAATAAAAGAGGCCTAAAGTGGTTTTTCGAAAATTACCTTCCAAAAGAATCTCAGCAAGTTATGATAACTGAAGTCTTAAAAATTCTAGCATTCGTCCAAATATGTCCTGAAGATGTTTGACGTAATAATTAAAAAAAAAACACTGAATTAATATTCAAATCTGTGAAACAGTGACGACTTTTAACTTTTTTTTAAATAAGCTTCTTTTAGCACAAATCTACAAAAAAGTAATTGGTGTAGAAATTTAAAAAATTGTGTAATTTTTTCTATTTTTTAATTAATTGTTATACCTAATTAGATTTATTTAAAATTATTATTTTAAATTCGCATTATTTAATTGAAGTGACAGTATCTCCCAGTAACTCCGCCACTGATTGGCAGACTCATAAACCAATTCAGTGAATTTTTATCTTCAATTAGTTACACCATTAGCCCAAGTTTCATCAATCTACATCAAGCATCTTCAGAGATAATTGGTTGTATGTGATATTAATGATATCAACATCCTGTATCTCGAATCTTCACTCCACATGATCTATAGTGATGAATAACCTCCTGAATTTATGACAGAAATGTATAAAACCCCTGCATATACAGGGTGTGTAAGAACTGCAAACCACAAACGGTAATCTATATGGTATGATCCCATAAGTATTTTAAAATTCCATTTTATTAAGTATACATTGAAAGTCTGTAGCTTCATTGAACTTACTTTTTTATAAATATTTTATTGTTTTAGAAAAAATTAAACGCTAGCAGATCAAGTCTGTACTGATTTTGTCAGCGTTTCCGTGGAAAACAAGATATTTTTCCAAATTTACTGTATTTATTAAAAAATGTTTTTTTGGAGAAGTTCGGAAACATTTGAAATTAGCCTTAGACTTCCTAGAAACAATATATTATTTATGACAAATATTGAAAGCGGCTTGTTTTCCACGTCAGTGTTGATGAGATCAGTAACAGACTTGAACAAACCTGTGTTTTTCTCTCTATTTAATTTGAGCAAGAGGAGATATCGAAAAATGTTTTTAATAAAAGTTGTTGACACAAATGATAACTTTCTCGTGATGTAAAAAAAAATGTGAGATTGGATAATATAATTTATATGACGTCACATCATGCTAGAAGATCCCCGCTTGCTCTTCGTTCTAAGTTAATGGCGGACAACCTTCAGTTCTAGATCACCCTGTAGATGCAGTGTATCCCATTATGTTGAATAACTTGACATAGCTAACTTGATTATCTTTAAAATACGATTCTTATGGATATGATATTTAAAAATTAACGAAATCTATAATACTTTCTCTAAAACATACAATTTTATAAATAACCATGTTTGAAGTTAGTATTTGTTAATTTTTTAATATGAAACTATCTATGTACTTCAAGTTCAATTTTCAAGATGTTAACCGACTGGACATGCAACCAAAGTTACTGCTGATTAGACTATTACAATAAATGTAAAAGAATTAAGAGCATAGAGGTTATCGAAATCTAACAGACATACGTACTGTATTGCAACTTTTAGCCGCTCCTTCCCTTGAGCGGCAGACTGTAGGTAATACGCACTTAAAAAAAACGACGAACAACTGACGAACGCTCTGCACGCACCGACAAACCTTCCGACTGACCGTTAATGAGGATCAATTGGGTTTATATGTGAAGCCCACATCCCTGTGTTAATTTAAGTTAAATTAAGAGATTATTTCCTTTGTGCAAGTTATTATTCTATTGTAGCGTTTATAGCGCACAACACCATTGCTTCAATAACGCTATAACTATTTATAAGAAATCACCTCTCTTATATAACTCCTGCAAAAGTATAATAAATAAATTGCCGGCTAACTCGCTTACTTGGTTTCAACTCGACTTAAACGGTACACAGTGTTGGTACTGTCGAAATATGCCGGGCGGGACACGAATGAGGTAATGACAGTTTATGTCTGTTTTTATGGGGTACGTTTACGACCCGTGGTTCGAGTGAGTTTGGTGGAATTCCTGTATTTATTAGAGATCGTCCATCACTTATTGGTACTACGCATACATCGATTAAATCATCTTAGCCAGTTTTGGTGTACCTCAAGGATCCGACCTCGGGCCACTCCTTGTTATCTTATTTATTAATGATTTATTTTCAATAAAATCTAATCGTTTGTTTCTTTACCGATGATAAAAACGTGTAGATTTAGCTGAGAAAAGTGTATTTGCAAAATCAGTGGACAATTAATCAACCCCCGACATCTTTTGTTTAATTATAATCTTAACGGTAGAAATAAGGGGTTAATATTAAACAGTTAACTCTAATGATTTACCCATATGTATAATAAATCAATATGTTATTTGAGTTGCAAAATGAACAATAACTTTCTTGTTTGTCGTTTGTGTTTCTTTCTTGTCTGATTGTATTTCTTAAATATATGTATTTCTATTTTGATCATAAGGTTGAAAAATAACGCTCACTGTCGACTATTGTTTTAAGAAGGCTACACTACAACACTACATAAAAGGTTGCTGACTAGTCCGCCATTTTGGAGCCCACTATCTCCTCAAGGTCAATGATGAAATTTAAATTTGAGGTTATATGGAGTTGGATTGAACTTTACTGTTGTGTTGAATGATTTAACAGGATGTTTTTTAAATGAAGTAGCAAAATGGTACCACTGAATGTAGAGCCAAAAATAAGAGGATTGAAGTAAAAATACCTTATATGAAAGTTGCACCCCTGAGGCGATATACCCTCTAAAGGAGGAGTTTGAAATTCACATTTTAATTTTTTTCTTTAAGATGAGGAATGCTAGAGATACGAAACTTGGCATGAGCATCCTACTAATAAAGATACAACTTTTCAATATTTGTTCGATCATTGGCGTATTTTATAAAGGAGTGAAAGTCAACCTCATTGCAATACTTTATTAGAAATTTTTTATATGAAGCAAATTATTTATCTGAAAATATTTATTGAGAAGACTGATTTATTGCGCAACTTTTTTACCTCTTGTAATTTTTCGATAAAACCCATAGTTTTCTAGTAAAAAAATTAATGCGTCATCGTTCACTAAAGGGATAATTGCGAAAATTTATAAAAATAAAGTAGGCCAATTTATTATCAGAATAATTTTGGCAAATAATATTTATACCAATGACGAATATGTCGACATGCTCCAAGTGTTTTTTGAGTCCAAAAAAAAAATAGTAACGCTGCTGTAAGATTATACCACCAAAGATATCCAAACTGACCGATTCCTCATAGACAAACATTGGCCTCGGTGGAAAGAAGGCTTCGCGAAACTGATATAATTCAGCCCAATCGTGAGGGTGCCGGAAGAAAGCGTAATGTCCTAACTTTTAAAACTGAGGAAGTTATACTGGAACATCTAGAACAAGACTGTGGTACAAGCACAAGACAGGTGTCCAGGCAACTGCAAGTTTCTCACAGTCTTGTGTGGAATGTAGCTCCTGTTATACCCTTTTCACCATCAACCCGTTCAAGAATTGAATGACTCTGATTTACCTAACCGCGTGGATTTTTGTCAATGGTACATTAATATTTCCAGGCGTGACATAAATTTCCTAATGAATATACTTTTCACCGATGAAGCAAATTTTTCTAGAGTAGGTGCAGTAAACCTTCATAATGTCATAATTCGGAAGAAAATTCAAGATGTCAACATAATTTCAGTATGGGAATTATAGGAAATACACTAGTAGGTCCTTTTATTCTTCCACACAGGCTTGGGACGGCCGAGTATCTTATATTTTCGAACGAAAATCTTCCAACATTACTTGAGGATGTACCCATCGCTACACGTGAGGTGATGTGGTATATGCACGATGGGGCGCCTGTACATAGTATATTTGCCGTTAGAGAATTGTTAATTTTAAATTACCCGAATCGTTGGATTGGTCGTGGTCGTGATGCCCCTGTTTGTTGGCCTGCACGTTCACCTGACCTAACGCCTACGGATTTCTTTTTGTGGGGACACATAAAAAGTATTGTTTATGCCACTCCTGTTGACTCCTTAGAAAAACTACGCTTAAGAATATTTCAGGCAGCAGATGACCTTCTTGAGTGCGTTATAACTTCAACAGACGTATTAGGTTATGCTTGCAGCAAAATGGAAATTATTTCGAGAACAGTCTTTAAATTCAATTTTGCATTTCTTGTTTTTCGTTTGTATTAAATTTTATTTCAGATAAATAACTTTACCTAATACATGTCCCATAATCATATGTTATCAAACATTTTTCATTAATTAATAGCAAATTATTCTTAATGTTATTATTAAATTACCAGCTTATTGTCAGAAAGTGTCAATTTTTTAATATGATAAATAACAATTTATTGTTATGACATCCGCCTAATTTATTTTTACAAATTTTCGCAATTATCGCTTTAGTGAACGATGACGCATCCAATTTATCGAAAAATTACAAGATGTAAAAAAGTTGCGCAATAAATCAGTCTTCCCAATAAATATTTTTAAATAAATATTTTGCTTCATATAAAAAATTTCTAATAAAATATTGTAATGGGGTTGACTGTTTCACTCCTTTATAAAATACGCGCATGATTGAAGAAATATTGAAAAGTTGTCTCTTTGATAGTAGGATGCTCGTACAAAGTTTCGTGTCTTTAGCATTCCCCATGTTAAAGAAAAAAAAAATAAAATGTGAATTTCAATCCCCTCCTTTAAGAGGGTATATCGCCTCAAGGGTGCAACTTTCATATAAGGTATTTTTACTTCAATCCTCTTATTTTCGGCTACATTCACTGGTACCATTTTTGCTATATTTAAAAACATCCTGTACAGCAAAAGAATATAGAATCTATAGGCATTTCTCGAATGAAAATTCTAATTAAAACAAATTTCTATATTTACAAATACAATTTCGAATTTGTAGCAGAAATTGAATTTCAATGAGAAATTGAAACTTCGTGATGATATTTCCAATAAAAAAATAAATGTGTGGATCTTTGTACGTTTTAACCCGTTCTCAAATTTTGATTGATTTAGTAGGAAAGAAAAACACATTTAAAAATAGCACTCACCTGGATAAAGTTGTCTAAAAATATTAAACGGGTATTTTTTTACTGATAATTGAGATTATTGGATTAATATACAAAAACGTATACCTATATTAGAACCTCTGGCTTTAATTTTAACTTTTAGTTGAGATTGCGTAGTTGTCTTCTTACCATCAGTATGGCAGCGGTGTATAAATATTTTATACTTTTCTTGTTCGTGTACGTTTCGGTCTGTGGTGTGAACTCCTCTTCAGATTATTTATACGCTTCGTCTGCTGGTTTACACTCACCTATACTTACTGTGTACGGTTTAAGTTTAGACATGCTAGATGAACTGTCAAGACACTTGGGGGTAGAACTTCCCAGCACTGTACCTACAGATGGTTCTGCAGTCAAAATTTTGTCAAGACCAATACTCTTCTTAAACGCAATGGCTAAAGTCGAAAATGGTTACAGGGTCGTGAATGTGATCATAAGCGACAATCCTTCCAATTCAGTGGCTCCGTTTTATGAGTGGCTCCTTGAGAAGATATAATTTTGTAGATGTTTCTCAGTGTACATATTTTTTATAATTAATTATTATTACACATAATACCATTATAATCAATACGCTAATTACAGTGTGTTATTCTTGTGTTCTTTTTTCTTTTTTTTTTTATAAATTTAGTTTTGCTTAACCGGAAATGTCCAATTAGACTAGGGCGGATCTGTTTTGGGGTGGATGTGAGAGGGGGCAAGTAAATTTTTTCTGGATTACCTTCTGTAAAACTCATATAATAAAAGTGTAGATGCCTAGATCTGGGCGAGGTCCGGAACTTTTTCAAAATTGCAAAAATGTTTAAAAAATTTTAAAAAATAATTATTTTATCTGAGTTTTTTTCTTATATCTTGGAACCTATGAATTTTGGAAAAATATTTTAGAGGAAAAAGTTTTAGAATAGAATTTTGCACAATATACTATAAGTTAAAAATGTTTAATTTTATTAAAAAAGGCAAAATAACAATAAGTTTTTTGGATAATTTTTTTAAAATATCTTAATTGTTTTGAGTTCATTCCAATTTTGGTTAAAAAAACTTTAGAGTATAATAAAACAACACACCAAATTTTATTAAAATCGGTTCCACAGTTTTCGCAAAATAATTTTTTGAAAAAATTGTTGAAAACAATTTTCGAATACTCAAAATGTTGCACAGCCTCAAATAAAGCATCTAGATACTTGAAAATTTTCACATAGAAAAGACCGCTCAACCTTCCAAATGGTCTTTGAAAAATTGAAATCGGTTAATTAGGACGGCCACAGTAAATTTTTAAAGTCAACACTTTTTTTTATTTTTAAACAATTAGATTACATTTATCAATTTGCAATTTAGTTTTTTTCAAAAATTATAATTTTAAAGTACTATTTTTTATTAATTTTATCTGTATTTAATAAAAAAATAAATTTCCATATATTGTTTTTTATTTTGTTTAAACAAAAATTATTTAAATAATTGTAATAATTATAACTAAATACATTCATATTCAGAATGTTGAAATATATACGTAAACAATTTTTTTTTATTGAATAAATGCAAATAGCATAGGGTTAAATATACAGCATATTTAATGCATAAATAATAAACTTTGTTTATAACAAAATATGTGCAAATTAGACAGTTGGCATTACGATATTCGAATTCCTTGGCTCGCGAGACGTCGGATTAAATAAAAAAAGATCGTTATTGGTCCATTAGAAGCCGAGAAAATGCAATTTTTTTCGTACTTTCGCATTTTGAACCTCCGAATTCAGTCTCGGAGCGAAAGGCCCCTCCCCCACTTTTCGTGTTTTGAGTCACTTTTCGCGCGAGCGAGCGACAGCTTTTCCGCTGATTTATTTATGTTGCCGATAACTTATGGATATGAAAATTTTTTTTAGCTTAGAACTCGGAAAAACGAAGCCACTGGATCAAAGATTATTGCTAAATTGTTGATAAATTAACGGTAAATGCCGATAAACTTTGACCGCTTATATCTCGAGAACCAATAAACGGAATTTAACTTTTTTTTTTAAGGAAGCGTCTTTCCAAGTACTTTAAAATTATAATTTTTAAAAAAAACTTGCGAATTGATAAATGTTTAAAAATAACAAAAATAGTGTTAACTTTAAAAATTTACTATGACCGTCAACCGATTTCAATTTTTCAAAAACCTGCTTTATTTGAGATTGTGCAACATTTTGAAAATTGGAAATCTTTTTTTCAAAAAACGATTTTGCGAAAACTATAGAACCGATTTTAATAAAATTTAGTGTGTTGCTTTATTGTAGTATAAAGTTTTTTTTTACCAAAATTGGAATGCCCTCGGAACAATTAAAATATTTTTAAAAAATTATCCAAAAAACTTGATTATTTTGCATTTTTTTCATCAATTATTGCTATTTTGCAACATCGGTAATAAATTTAAACATTCTTACTTACAATATATTGTGCAGAATTCAATTCTAAAATTTTTTTCCTCTTCACTATTCGTCCACGATGCATAGGTTCAGTAAACAACTCGGATAAAATAGGTATTTCTAAAAAATTTTTTAAACATTTCTGCAATTTTGAAAATGTTCCGAATCTCGCCCAGATCTAGGGATCTACACTTTTATTATGTGAGTTGTGCATCTATTCCCAAATTTTTTTGGATAAGTTGTGAATCACCCTGTATATCATGTATAAAAACAACACATATTCAATAAAAAAATTACTTCTATCGCAAAAGTTCTAATTTCAGAACGGGAATGTAAAAATTAGGAATATATAAAAGGGGCAAAGAAAAAAAAAATTACATTTCATTTATTTTATTCTTTTATTTAGAAATTACAATATCCAAGTCCCAATAACAGGATAAGGTAAAACAGAAAACCTTAACTAAATTTAAAAAGAAAAAAGGCAAATTAACATTAAATATAAAAATACAAGTACTACACAAAATAGAGCAAAGTAATTGAGTTAAATAATTTTATAGGCCGTATTTTATAGGTTACATTTTCTTTCTTCTTGATGGTTTCTTAAAATTTTTCCCTCTTGCAAAGTTTTCGTATTTGTAATAGTCTGGGGTTAATTCATTTTTTTTATTAGATCATTACTAATGAATTTTCGATTCATACTTGAAATGATTACGTGAATTATTACAATCATGAGACTATTCTGTAAGATTAAAGAAGAATAATATTAACGTAATTCCAAAAACTGGAAGGCTTGTCCGTAAAAAACAACAAACTATCTGCAAATATTGCCAAATACCTGAAACTAAAAAATCCAAAAGCATATACCGCTTATTCATTTCGTAGATCAGCAACAACTTTCTTAGCAGATTGTGGAATAAGCATCACTACGTTGGAGCTATTTGGATATTGAAAACGTAATAAAGTAGATAAAGGATATGTCGAAGATTCTCTTCATCAGAAAATTAAGACTGAAAAGAAAATTTTGAACGACAACAAAGCTGACGCTGTCTCTGCTACTGCTTGTTTTACGGTTACTGCTGACTCTACCTCTTCTACTGCTTGTTCTACGGTTACAGTTGCAAATATCAACAGAATGATGTCTCACAGAAGAACTGAGCCCTATTCTACATATTAGTTTTGGCAGAGGAATCTGATTTCACAATGCAACTTTTCATTGTAATTATTTAATGTTTTCTTTACGCAAAATATCATTTTAGTTCACAAATATTAGTCACAAAAACAAATCTGTAAAACATATACAAAACTGTTGGACATTTTCATTTCACTTTTTTCGATTTTAAACGATTTGATCCACTTTCCAATTTAAACTTTTTGTCAAATTAGACCCACTTAAAATAAAAAAAGGTCCGTTCACCGACTATATAAAAACACAAGCTGTATGAAATTATAGGCATTTCCTTTGAAACACCCTAGTTCGTAGTCACTAATCAGTTGGTTTAAAGTAAATTTCTCAAGAACCTATCGCATAATTTATCTATAGATAAGATAAATTAAAAAGAACAGTTCTGTATTCAATTCAACGGCATCAGTTTATTTGGAAATCTCGTTAGTTGTCTGCATCTAAGATGACACATCTAAGAAGACTTTTCCTTCATTCAGTGGTGTTGCTCATTTTAATTAATCAAATTCAGTGTGCTCCAGTTTACCTCATAGTTCAAACCAGACTTTTAAATCTAGGAATTACCGTTATATGTGGTCTGACTCAAGATGTAGCAGATGAGCTCTCTGAGAAACTAGACGTAACGATAAACGTACCCACGGATGGTGGAGAAAAAAGTATTGTTCGCAACGCTATTGTGGTCATCAATGCTTTAGCTGACATTGGTTACAGCATTGTTTACACCAAAGTCAATAGCTCCGATGAGTATATCTACGAGTGGATAATGGAAAGAAAATAACGTTATTTTCTTCGCTTTATCATAAAAATGTTTCAGTGTGTAATAAAAACTGACTATTAAAATGATGAAAGTGCAACTGTTAAGTAACAGAAGTCCTTGTTATTTTCATGATTTTGGAGCACGAGAATGATATGGCTAGACAACTCTTTGTATTAAAAACTAACATTGTAATTTACAAAATAGTTAAATATAAAACTCTTGTCTAAAATTTTGTACTGTCTCATTTTTTTATTTCCTATATTAGATATATTTATTTTTGAGCTGAGGGGATTTAATATTATTTTGGTTCACCTCAAATAGTGTAATAAGAATTTATAGTCGGAATAGGGTGAGAAAATAAAAGTCTTGATTTTCTGACTGTGCCAACATTTCGATTTTATTTAAAATCTTCTTCAGGGCTATAATTAAACACATAGTAAAATTAGTAATTAAATCGATCAAATTTACACAATAAAAAGTAGGTAGGTATCAAAAGCATATTCTGAAGAAGGAAAAATAGTAACCTTACCCACAATTAGTGAAATAAAGCCACTGTCATATAATTAAAATTCATGTCATGTAATGTAGTATAACAACCCCGGGTTCGATAAAAAAAATATAAACAAATAAACGTAGTTGTGGCCAGAAAAATGTGATCGTCATGAGGAATACCTACGTTGTATACATCTATTTTTAATTGACTGAAAGGCGCTGGCTACTAACTTTAAAGAGGGGAAGTATGTAAATACACCTAACTTTATTATTTACGTACAACAGTCTTCAAATTGTGATAAATAGAAAGAACAACAAAAACATTAACAAACATTTAACACAAAATGAGAGTGCCAGGCTCACCTAGAGCTCCTGTGGGGAAAGAGCTTGGCAGAGAAACCCACGATCGTTGCTCTAACTACCCAAATATAAATACAAAACAACCGCTAACCAAAGGCATAAATTAAGATCCTTTGCTAATGATAATTAACACCCGACTTATTTAATTTGTCACTAAATATCACCTCACTCGAGTTTGACATACACATTTCCAAGTAAAACTGAAGAGGTTTGGTGTTAGTTAGCCGGCAGGGCCGGAAGGTACTGGAGTCGGATACGGGAGGCAATCCAACTATGAGTTGAGATTTCGGAAGATCTGTTTTAGCAATTCTTTTTTGTATTTAATTATTCTTTTTTTCAGATTCGTTCCTCACGGGCGAAAATGTTAGTAAATTCAACAAGGCTCTTATATGCGTATGACATAAAGTGAGCACAAGAAATGCTTTATTACTTGTTTTTCGAACAACGTAATCATGATAAAACAAGTTAAATGTGAAACAAAGGAGTTGTTATTGCAATATCCGGGCAGACACGACAATATATACATATTTTAACATGTAATAAATAATGAGCAATCTTTAATAATAATTGTAACAATTTTACCTTAGAAAAATATATGCCCTTGAACATAAAGCAATGGTGGCTAAACATACAAAGAATTATTATCATTAAACATCTGTAACCATCACAACCATAAGATTACATAGAACAATTACCTGCTAATTATAATACGGGTTAAACACTTTAATTTTTCACTATTTTGTCACAATGTCCGCCGATCGTCTTACTCCCATCTTCACACTGTTCTCACTTCAACTATTTTCTTTTCCTTCCAGAATTCCCCACCTAAGCGTTTGTTTTTGCGCTTCCTTCTACCAACTGTCAATATTACGTTTTCATTATTATACAACACCCACGTAACAGGTGACGTCGAAGTTGATACGATAAGTATGGTTTTGCACAGTAATGAATTTAAACATTGAATTGAAAGTCAAATTTAATAAATATTAGATTATTTTTCATTGAATAATTTTTTTCTGATAAAACTAATATGTTTGGTTGTCTTCAAAATAATCTTGTGTGTTCCATCCACTGTGCTGTTCACATTGATAAATTAGAATTAGTTCAGGGTAGAATTTAAAAATTTGAGCTCTACATCTGATGGTCTTTACTCTCCCATTGGACATCCACGATGAATGATCCACGAAATAAATTCAAAGAAGCGGTTCTTTTTAACTCCTCGTAAAAAAAAATACAGGGTATTCCATTTCATAAAACTGAAGTAGTTCAGACATGATGATGCTCCTCCTCATTTGTCATTATCAGTTCGAGAGTACCAAAACCCCAATTTGGGAACAAAAGTAGACCTAGATTTCTGTACTTGAATATACTGGACTTCTTTATTTGGAATTATGCTAAAAGTTTGTGTCTCAATAATAATCTAATACAAGAAATTTGAGAAGGCATACACTGGCATGCAAAGAAGTTGTCTGAAGTTACAGACATGTGGCATAGTTTTAGTTTTTCTCTATTTATTTGGATAGTGCTACTTATTATTTTTCTGAAACTAGTTCTGCCTAATAAAGAATCTCATATGGAAAAAGCAGGCAAATAAAAAATACACTTTACTATATCAAGATTTCACTAAGTTGTTAACTGATTGCAATTGTTTATAAGCGTGAAAATAGGGAAAATGTTTAAACAATCACCACGGCTCAGCTAATCGTCCGATTTGATTTTTTCAAAAAGCATTTTAAAGCTTGAGAGCTCTTCTTTTTGTGGTGAAATTGTCAAGTATTCAAAGGCTTTAGATTTTTAGAAATTTGATTTTGAAAATTTTTTAATTTAAAAAAAAATTAAACAATTATTATGTAAAAACTATCGAACCGAATTGGATGAAATTTGGTGTGATGATTCTATGCACTAAGAAGTTTAATTGGGAAAAGTATGAAGATCCTAGGTATTATTCAAGTTTCTGAAAAAAATTGACAAATAAACTAGCATTTTTTGCAATTTTTTAAATGATTTTTCCGATTTTTGCAATAACAATAATTATTTTTTCGAATTGCAACTAACCCTATCTTGTTCAAAACTTAATTACAAAACTTTTTTTCCTCTTCCATTTTTGTCTAAAACGAATAGTTGCTAAGTTGTCGACTAGAACTCCAAGAAAATACTGAATTTGTTTGCTTTTTTTATACTTCTTTGCAATAAGACCTCTTTTATGCACGCGTTTTTCTCCTCTCAACGCGAAATTGAGAAAAACGCGGCATATTTCTGCTCCATTTTATGCACGCGTATTCTATCAGTTGTCGCCAGTTTCATGCCACACAGTAGTCAGTGAAGTACATGAAAATGGATCCGTGTATATTGTATTTGTGCTATAAAAAAATATGTAATAGAAAACGTAAGAGGCGATGGGCAGTACATCCAATTAATAGAAATAGAATTCAATTGCGTCCATTGCATCCATGTCCCGCTTGATCAATAGCTAAACTAAAACTAAAACAAACTGTGCTAAAACTATTCTTGACAGACAGAGCCACTGGACTTGTGACAAAGAGCGCTTTGCATAAAAACGCCGATATACTTTCGTGCTTTTTCGGAACGCGTGTCGCCAAGCATTTGTAAAGCCATCGCGACAGAATTGAAAACGCGAGAGCAAATAAACGAGCGTAAAATGCATAAACGTAGTAACTCTATTCAGGGTATCTTGAAACGCGGCGTTTTTGTCAACTCGTTGAGAGGAGAAAAACGCGTGCATAAAAGAGGTCTAACAATTAAGCCTACGTTTTTTTATTTGCATAGAAAAATTATCAATTAGTTAGGAGCCGTTAAAGCAAAAATCTCCGATCATATGCGTTTTACCCAACCCGAAACAGATACCGCCTGGACTATTAGACGTATGCAAAAGGTAACAAAACACAAACCAAAATCGATTTGACAGCTTTGAGAAAAAAGAAATTTTCCACAGTTTGAATTTCCCAAAAACGATGCAACTGAAAAACCGAAGGAAGCTAAAATTATCTGCCAGTTTGCTTGATTCTAATCTGAAGTGTCCGTTCGTGACCTAATAGAACTGATCACTTATGTACATTGTAGAAGTTAAAATAAATTGGACAAAAATACAACACGTGCAAAATGTGCCGCAAGTGATGTCAAATATGGTCATTATCTTATTTAGCTTTAATGCAAACCGTATATGGACGTAAATGGTACGGTAATCAGGGTCTGACAGGGACGCGTCTACATTGGTCATACGATAATAATGGGTTGGGTGAACGAGATATACAAGGTGCGGTCCAAAGTACACAGGACTTTTTAAAAATAAGAACAACGAACAGTATTTTTGGCAAAACCGATTTATTTTATTCAAAAATGTCCCCCTCCGACTCAATACAATGATCTGCATGGTCTAAGTACATGTCGAATGAGTGTTTTAGATCTACTTCAGGAAACAAGGGTTTCCCCTTCGAATTCTTTCAGATAGAACCGATTGACGTGAAATTTGGACTGTAAGTAGAATTATAGCTCAAGAAACAAGTTATATAGTGCCGATGAGCGCTTTTGCAAAATTAAAATATTGAAAATAACCCCAGGAATCGATAAAGCAATCAATTTTAGTTATTGGTGATTGAAAATGTACATTTTTTATTAAAAAAAAATACGTTTTTCGGTAGTTTTTCTCGAATAACTCGGAAAATAGACATTCTATGGGAAAAAACACCACGAAGAAAATGAAGCTTATAGAAAAAGAAAAAGAAATAGTTGTTTTTCATTTATGTAGGTGCAATAGGTGCTGAGATACGACTGGTTGAAGATAATTGCATGCCAGCCAGAAACTAAATTGGACGCATTTAACGTAAAATAACTAAAAACATTCAATTTTTTAAGAAAAATGCACAGAACATTTTTTAAAATACTTTAAAAAATCTTCGAAATGAACTTGACTTTAAGTCATTAGCTTTAGATTTTGGTAGTACATCGGTGAAGGACATACCTTTCCGACGCATGTACTTGCCAATAGATGGCCTTATCAAAAGTACCTATTTTTGAAAAGTGGAACGCATCTTGTAGTTTATTTTCTATAATCTCTACAAAGGTCACTGTTTATTAGGTACAGATATATGGTGTATTATTTGCTAGAATGATGAACAAATTTATCACCACTGCCGGTATTTTTTTTGTGAAAATGATAAAACGAATCTTATATATATTATCTATATTAGAATCTTATGTTATGTTGAAATATAAATACATTTTTTTAATATAGGTGTTATATGTATTAGAGCTGATATTTACTTAAGATAATAATTTTGAAACATGTTTTTCCATTCAGATAACACTGAACAAATAAACAGAAGTAAATTAACAGATAAATAAAATTAAAGTTATCACTCAGTTACAAAGAAAAATGTAGCTCCCTTCATCAATTATTTATCTTAAAAATTAAAAAGAAAACGATTGACTTGTATCCTGTTATTTTATTTTTTTCAGATTCATCTTTTATAAACCTTAAGACTAGGAATAATCCCTCTTTGTGTTAGAATGTAAATCCAGTGTGGTAGGAGATGATATTTATTTATTTATTTATTTATTTATTTATTCATTTATTTTACTACTTTTAGAGCTATATGCAATTTTCTATGTTTTGAACAGTTTTTCTCGTATCAGACCTGCTGTCAAATTAGTCATGACCAGAAACACTCCAAAACAACTAAAATAACTTGACATTTGTCAAGTTAGTTGTCAAATTATTGTTATGTCTGTAATAATTTTTGCTGAAAATTAAAATAAAAATGTCTGGGGATCGATTTAATTATACTTATGAGGATTATTATTTTAATTTATTTGTTATTTATGGAAGAATGCAGCAGATTCTCTATATGTTCCTGAAATTACTTTGTCACATTTTCCATAAATAACAAACATATTAAAATAATCCTCATTAGTATAATTTAAACGATCCTCAGGTATTTTTATTTAAATTTCCGACAAAAACTATTCAGACACAAGATTTATTTCATTTCAATTCATTCATTTTTTTATTTCAATAGTTTTTGGATTGTTTCTGGTCATGGCCAATTTGACAGCAAGTCTGATACGAGGAAAACTGTCCAAAAAAATAGAAAATTGCAAATATCTCTAAAAGTAGTAACGGCAACCATAACAATGACTATATGGCTTGAAAGGAAATTTCAATCTGCGTACGACAGAGTAAAAAAATACAGGGTGTTCCATTTAAGTTAACAAAGTTATAGCTGTTTGAAGTTATCAAAATGTAACGGCAAAAATTAAACACCTAGTATTAAATGTTTTAATTTGTTGGTATACCCTAACGTAATGTTATCTATGCCCTTTACAGGAACCAAAAATCCACTTGATATCACGCTCCTGAAAATCGTGAACCCTTGTAACTGTAAATTTTTTCTTTAAAAATTAATATCTTAACATCTATAAATCCTAGGTATAGGGAATATTTAATAAAGTGACCCTCAAATTTCACGTTAAAAAAGCCTGATTTTCGAGTAAAATTTAAAAAACCAACTGAAAACACTTTTACTTAAATGACATGACAAGCACTAATCATCCGGTTATTTATTCGAATAAAAAAATTAATAACATTAGTCAACATTTTAATGATTTTATTTGAGGAAATGCTCAAAAATACCTTCATTTCCACTACACAGGTCCGACATCTTTTGAGTAACGAAAATGTTATTTGTTCGAAATTTATTGTTGCTTGAATTTGATGAAAAGCATTATTTATTCTTTCTTCTAACTGCTCAGAATGTCAAAGTTTCTATCGCAGCCCACTATGTAATTTTAAAAAGCATTATAATCGATTATCGTTCTCAGTTCGTTTTTTAAATTTTCTCGAAAATCAGGCTTTTTTCGAAAAATATAAGACAGTAGTAATTTGTAGAAGATTGAAAAACGAATCCGAAAATATCCTGGTTGTTACCGTAAAGCAGTGGCGTACTATTTTATTTAGAAAAATATGCCACCGATACCTCTGCAATTTTACAATTTTTCGCCTGAATTTGTATAGCTTCTATGAACACACCGACATACAAACCACTAGAAGGCGAACGAGTATTGCGAGCCTTCTCCGGATGGTCACCCATCCAAGTACTAACCCCGATCAGCGTTCCTTGACTTTTCGACACTGATTGATGAAAAAATTATATTTAGTACCCTTTTTCTGCGCCACTGGTAGCCGTAGCCAGCCAGGCACTTGACATGGGCCTGCAGAGGGTCAATTTGTTAATCGAATTACGGTAACACCATTCATGAATCGGTGAAAAAGAGCAACGCCTAAAAAATGCGGGATCTTTAATAGGCAGGAAACGGAGCAAATGAGGAAGTCGCATTTAAAAACTTAAATCTGACACCCCACGCTTTCGCTGAGCGTCGACTGTTTAATCGCTGAATGTTAATTTTACGAAGTAAAATACAAGGTGAAATTTAGATTTTTAAATACAATTCACGGTGTAGAATGAGAATGGGATTAACAGTTTTTTATGTAAAAATTAGGAACAAATATGGGAAATTTAAAATAAGTACTGATTGTTTAATAGAAAGCTTTACTGTGATATTTATGAGTTACACTGTTGCCGGTGTTACATAGAACTCTTACACATTAGCTTTTTATACAATATAAGAAGCGAAAAGGTAAATAAATAAGCATTTTTTAGAAAACGTATAGGCATTGCTTCATAGAAAAAAAGTAGATAAAATTTCCTTCAAAATAAGAGATTGTAAAGTATTTTTGAATGAAAATTGACTTACAATTAGCCAATTTTTCGATTTTCGTCGCGTTTTTCATTCTCATTTTTTTGCAAAAAGGAAGGAAATAAGACGTTCAAGGATTTTCATCACATGACTTATTCGAAGGGTCATTAAAAATAAAAAATCGCTGAGTACTATTAATTTAGAGGGTTGAAATTGAAGATGGGGGCGAAAATGCACTTTTGCAGTTTTTTAAATATATCACGAAAACGAAGCAAAATTTCAGTATAGTTTATAGGAAAAATTTTGTAGATAATTGAATTTCCCATCGAAATAGCTTATTTAAAAAATTTAAAAGAAAAATTTCATGCAAAAATCGTTAATAAACAATTTTAAAAAAGCAAAAAAAAAGATTTTTTGAATTTTTACTTTTTTGACTTTAATTTTTTTTTGTAGAAGTAGGCAAAGAAAATTGCTGTACAAAAAAAATTGATGAGATTCCCTTCAAAATGATGCATTTTCAACAGTTTTTGGACTAATATTGACTGAGTTATAACCGGTCATTAGATTTTCGTCGTTTTTAACATAATATTGATTATAATTCTTATTATTTTTACAACAAAATGGTTCTTTACTTAATAAAAAATTATTTCAAGAGTTGTATTTGTTAATAATAAATAAAGATTTTCTAAACAGTCAAAAAAGTAAAAAAATCAAAAGATCTTATTTTTTGCTGTTTTTAAAATTGTTTATTAACGATTTTTTGCATAAAATTTTTCTTTTAAATTTTTTAAATAAGCCATTTCGATGTGAAATTCAATCATCTACAAAATAGTTCCTATGAACTATACCGAAATATTGCTTCATTTTCGTGCTATATTTAAAAAACTGCAAAAGTACATTTTCACCCCTATCTTCAATTTCAACCCTCCAATTTAATAGCACCCGGGGTTTTTTCATTTTTAGTGACCCTTCAAACAAGTCATGCTATGAAAATCCTTGAACGTTTTATTTCCTTTCTGTTTTGCAAAAAATGGGAATTAAAACGTATAAGGGTAAACGCGATGAAAATCGAAAAATTAGCTAATTATTGTAAGTTTGAGAGGCCATATATCAGTCAATTTTCGTCCAAAGATACTTTTTTTCTATGAAGCAATGTCTATACGTATCTTTACTCAAAAAAAACTAGAGGCAAAAAGTAAAAAAAAATCAAAAAACCGAACTTTTTGCTTTTTTTTCAAATTGTGTATTAATGATTTTTTGCATAAAATTTTTCTTTTAAATTTTTTAAATAAGCCAATTTCAATGGGAAATTCAATTCTCTAAATAATTTTTCGTTGCTTCGTTTTCGAGCTACAATTAAAAAACTGAAAGGGGTGCATTTCCACCCCTTTCTCCAATTTCCACCCTCTAATTTAATAACACTCCGCGGTTTTTTTATCTAAAAGTCCATTTGAACGATTCATGTTATAAAATATCATGAATTCCTCTTAAAATCCTATAATCAATAGCCTATAAAGGGTGTTTCTTAAGTAGAGGTTAAAAATCAATGGGTGTATTCTGTGGTCAAAAATAAAAGTTTTTTGTTATATAAAGGTGACGTCTTGGACAGCCATTGTTCAGCTACAGCGTGTCAAAAATTAAAAAAAAATCAGTTTATAATTTTTAATTTCTAAACCGCTTGAGATAATTTAATCAAAATTGGTGTGCATATTGGTATGACAGTAGGTATGAAACGAATAATTACCAGCTTTATTTTTGCAAAATCCAGTGGCAAAATTGTAGGGAAGCATCAGGATAGTCCTGCAGCAGTAAGTTCTTTGTATGTGATACGGGTATAACTGTTGATGCTTCAGAAGAGACTAAACGAATTTATGATTCACATTAAGATTTGCAGCGATCTTCCTAATGCTAGTATTTGGATCTTCTTCAATTTCATGCAGAATAGTTTCTTCCAACTTGGGCGTTCTAACACTCAAAGGTCTTCTAGGAATTGGACCTTTCTGAAATGAGCCTGACTCCGAAAGACGTTGAAAAACATTTCTGAACATGCTTGGATTTGGAGTTAGATGATTTGGAAACCTTTCCATATAAATTCGCCTAACCTCAGTACCATTTCCATCTGCAAGGCCATAAATGTAAACCATAATGGCGATTTCAGCATTTGAATATGCATAAGCCATTATTAAAACATAATCTCTTTAAAAAATAAGCTTAATTTGACAATACACAATATTAGATAAGATGACGGCTTCTTATTGTTATTGTTTTGCATGAGTTCCCTAAGATATGTATAAGTAATTTACATAAGTAACTGTGTAAAAATGCACTTGATCAAATCTAATTTGTTGTTAATCAGTTTGGACTACAAAAAATGTAAAGAAACAAAAAGTGAAGATAATACAATGGCGCTTATAATGACCTATTTTATTTGTAATTTTATACAGGGTGATATATATTTTTTTGGAAAAAAATGACTGATGCTACCCACACCTCTGTCACTGGTAAATTTCTAAAGCTGATAATTTTTTGTTTCGTACCTACTGTCATACTAAATACGCACACCAAATTTGATTAAGTTATCTCAAGCGGTTTAGAAATAAAAAATTAAAAACTGATTTTTATTTTTTTATTTTTGACACGCTGGAGCTGGACAATGACTGTCCTAAGACCCCTCTTGAAGCTGAAAATCAGCTATAACCTCCGAATTCTTTGAAACTGCATGGATTTGCATGCAAATTAAGAATTTAGCATTTCCATCTTAGGCTCAAGTTCAAAAGTGACATAAGCCCGATTGACGGTTTTTGTTTTTAGGGGTAAAAACTACCCCTAAGTGAAAAAAAAATTGAAAAAATTAAGTTTTAAGCATTTTATTGATAAAAATCTTGTTCAAGAACAAACAGTAAACAATGTTCAACGTTCTCGAACATGTTTTATGATATATTTGATCTTTTCGACCCTTTATTTAACCCTTAAAAACTACCCCTATGCAAAAATAATGATAAAAAATTACTTTTTAAAAGCTTGGAATGCTTTAACGATGCAATTATTTAAAATAAAAATTCCCTCATTGCTTATGAATGAATTTGTATCTCATAACACTTTACAACCCTTATAAACCACCCCTGTGCTAAAAAAATGATAACAAATTAGGTTTTAAATCTTGGAATGCTATAATTGTGCAATAATTTAAAACAAAAATTCCCTTATATTGTTTATGAAAGAATATTTTACTTTTGCCATTTTCAGCTCTTATAAACTACCCTTTTACCAATATTAATGTAAAATATTTTTATTATAATCGATTTTTAAATATAATCAATCATAAAAAAAAAATTTACGCTGCATATCAATCATACTAAATTTTTTTACTTATTTTATTTGTATAATATAATATATAAAATATAAAAATGAGAAAGCCTATTTTGCTCCGAAAAAATGTCATTGGTTATTTTACCATAACTCGGTTAATTTTGAAGCAATAGTATCCTACAAAAAAGCATTTTAAAGATAATTTCAAAAGCTGTAAGATCGTTTGCATATAAAACCTTTTAACTCTTTCGTTTTTTAAAGAGAAAGGATCGAAGAGCTCGAGACAGGTCGTTTCTTCACTAAGCGGCGATATCTGCTTTATTTTTATGCTATAAGAATAAACAAAAAGCAAAATATTTGTTAAAAAAAAGCTACATTTTTGTTGTCTATCATTTCTTACGTATCTTTCATAGTTTCAGTTATTATATAAATAAGACAATTTTTTTTTAATAATGACAAATACGTTTTCGACTTTTACCGTACATTACTCAAAAAATACGAATTCTAAACCGGTCTAACTTCAGGATCGTATGAAAAACACTAAAACAAAACTAATTGTAAAGGGTCTACGTTTAATTTTAATTCTGATGGAAATCTTACAGCGTTTACTGCAACCCATCTGTTTTTGACGATAATTCCTTCAATTTTGCTCTAATTAACTTTTATAAGTGCTCATTTTGCAGGACTTTTTGAGTACTACAAAAAATTCCCGGAGCGTTATACAAGTAAATTTTCTTTGTTTATTTATGTTACATTTTTATTCATTACACTTTTTTTTAATAAAATGCGTAGTTTTTGAGTTATTCGCGAAAAATACTTTGAAAAGGTGTTTTTTTTTTCACTCAAAATTCCAAGTTTTTAATCGTGAATAACTAAAAAAACTATTGATTTCTCGTAAAAATTCTTCAAATATCTTTTGCTCATAATTTGATTCTCTATCAATTTCCAGCGTTATCTTTGAAAAAAAAATTTCCACCGCCGAGAAGGGGTGTCAACCCCCAATAGGGTGGAAGCGTCAATCGGCGCTATGTCACTAATGTTCATTGACCTCTCTAACTATGTGCCAAATTTCAAGTCGATCGGTTCAGTTTCAAAGAATTCGAAGGTGAAAAGCGTCAATGACTGCACTATTATTATTGGCCATAGAATAAGCCCGTGGATTTTTTTACCTATCCTTAAGAAACACCCTGTATATTCTTATAAAGTAAAGATTGCAGTTATAAGAAGGCAACGGTTGTGTCACTTTTTGTTTGAATAAAATTGCATAAAAGAGAACCAGACCTACAGCCAGCACACTGTAGTCACCCTAACATTTCCCATCTCTATTCATGAATACTTACCCCTTTATATGTGGCTCCTGAGTCATTTTCAAAATATTTTTTTTCTTGCTAGTGGTGCAGCCATAAACTACTACACCTAAATTTTTCGCCATGTTGATGTAAGGCCATGAAAATATTAAGCAGGTGCAAAGAGGGGATTTCAAAATATCACCTACAAATGCACCTACTTAATACTGCATAGTCAGAACTTCTGTAGTAGGATTGGCTGGATTACAATGAGTCTATCCCTAATGGTAAGAGAGATGTGACTATTAGAACATCACACATGTAAGTGTAACATGTTTGGTAGCAGTCAACAAGTCCTCTAAATCTAGTTTCTTACTGATGCTATCAGTAGCATTCTTTTGAGAATCACTATTAGATGTACACTTAATAAATATGTCTATCAAATAACGTTGTAATATTGAAAAACCATTCTATTTTTGTAAGACAAAATGTACAGCATTTTCCATTAAACAAATCGTTAATATGGCGTGTGATGTGATGTCTGCACAAGGTTCCTTGATATTTCTACATAGCAAACTTAATATTATTAAAAAGTTAAGGCGGGGTGACGTTTATAATCAGACACCCTGTGTAAAGTCGTCACGTCACATAAAAATGTTGCTTCGCATTACAAAGATATAAATTAAGCACCAACTCTGTTTTGTAGAATGACTTTTCAAAATTATTTATTTTAATAACATTTTTTTTATTTTTAAGAACAAGCTAATTTTTTTTCTGACACATATTTATATATTGATGCAATAGTTGGACAGAAATAACAATTTTAATTACCAAAACTATAAAATATTATATTTTCCTTATGACAAAAATAGTAGGACAATTAATTATTAGGATTTAGAATCTGTTGTGATTTTATTGTTTTGCGTAAATTGGGACTGCATACCCAAATTTCAACGTAATTTCAGTTATTGTAGTACCGCTTACCACCAGATATAAAGAATTTGCATCACAGGGAACTTCAAAACCATCACTCGTGACGCAAATACTTAAAACCTGGTTGGGTAACTGTTAAAATACTGATGTTGTGGCTTGTGGCTGAATATGACGAATATCTTGCCATTCGTACGCATATTAAATTGTCACGCCCATACACAGAATTTTTCTGAAATGTTTAGTATATTTCCAGTGTATTAATAAATTTAAGAGAAAGACTACCTGTGACGGATGGCCACAGTAATTAATAAAAAATCTGAATTATACAATTGTACCAAGAGCTTTTTTTGGCTTAGAAAGTTTAATTCCACTTATTTTGTTTTAAATAAAGGGCTGATGACGGCTTAAATATATCCGAAACATAATTAAACTGCCACCTACAAGTGTCACATCAGTGTACAGTTAAAAATCAAAAATAATTCATTAGATACGATAAACAACATTCCTGTCAAACAAAAATTTTCAAAAACTCACTTGTAAGGGTGAATTCAAAACAAATTTTTGTGAAAAACATAAGATTTCAACAAAAAAATTACCACTAGCAAATATTTTTGTTTAGCAAAACCATTAAGTATTTATACAGGGTGATTCACAAATGGTGACCAACAATGAAACCTCGTATTCTTTGGTGAATTTCAAAAGGAGTCTTTCCTATAAAGTTTTTATCTAGGACGCTTCGTTAAAAAGATATACAGGGTGTTAAACTTCAAAAAATATTTTTAATTTTTTTAAATAATTTAAAAACTAGTAAGTGAAATAATTTGAAATTGGGCACATGTATTTATGTAAACATTGTCCAAAATCTGAGGACTTTTCCTAAAATTTACATTCTCCAGTGGCGGAGATACAGGGTATCGGTGGAATATTTTTCTAAATAAAATAGTACGCCACTGCTTTACGGAAACAAGCATGATATTTTCGGATTCGTCTTTCAATTTTCTACAAATTACTCTCTTATATTTTTCGAAAAAAGCGTCATTTTCGAATGACATGACAAGCACTAGTCATTTTCGAGTAAAACTGAAAAACCAACTGAAAACACTTTTACTTACAAGCACTAATCGGTTATTTATCCGAATAAATAAATTAATAACATTAGTCATCATTTTAATGATTTCATTTGAGTAAATGCTCAAAAATACCTCAATTTCCACGAACACAGATCCGACATCTTTTTAGTAACGAAAGTCAATACGGTTTTAGGAACAAAAGGTCAACAATTTTAGCTATTAACCAGTAGACTACAATTATTTTAAACAATTTCGAATCAAACAATGTTGTCAGTGGAAATTTTTACGATTTGACTAAGGCATTTGACTGTGTCCCACATAATTCTCTTAAATAAACTAAAATTTTACAATATTGATGACAATAGCGTGTCCCTTATTGAGTCTTATCTATCGAACAGAACTCAGTATGTTTTTTATAATTCTTGTTCTTCACACCTAACGAAAATAGTTCATGGAGTTCCCTAAGGCTCAGTATTGGGCCCTATTCTATTTCTTATCTATATTAATGATTTTCCAAATTGTGATATAACTACTGATTTTATTTTATTTGCCGATAATACTACCGCTTTAAAGTCAAATAATAACTTAATTAAACTGACTTGGTTTATTGCTAATAAATTGAACTTAAATGTTGACAAAACTCGATCTTTGCTTTTTACACTTCGTCATATCAATACTTGTGATATCTCAAATAGCATTAAATTTCTTGGAGTTCACCTTGATACTAAATTGAGTTGGGAAAAACATGTCAATGATTTATTCGCGCGTTTATCTAAGAATATTTTCCTACAGCGTAATTTGGATCGTGTGGCCTGTACTCATATCTGCATATTATGGTACTTTTCATGCCACCATGACTTATGCAATTTTGAACTGGGGTCATTCGTCTCACAGTGATAAAATTTTTGGTTTACAACGTAAATGTATTAGAATTATGGCTGGAATAAAATACAGAGATGATTGTCGGGAGCACTGCAAACTGCTAAATATTCTTACAATGCCATCAGTTTACATATTTGAATGTCTCATTTATATAAAAAATAATCAGAATAGATTTGTTCGACAAGAAAATTTTCATTTTCATCATACAAGAGATTAGGTCTACATTTCATAGATTAGCGAAATCCAGAGATGGCACAAATTATTTTTGCATTAAATTCTTTAATAGACTTCCATCTGAGATTCGATCACTAAATTCAGACTGTTTTAAGGCCAGAATTAGAAAATATCTTAAGAGAAAAGCGTTTTACAATTTTGATGAGTTCCTTGCTGACCAGTTTTTAGATATTTATGTTCGTAATATTCACTTTTTTATGCTGTTTACGTTATATTTATCTAAATGTGTTTTTTAGCTTTAGTGTAGTACTGCTTATACGTTGTATCTTTCGTGTTTTTCTTTCTTTGACTTGTGTAAACATTTTAATGTATAGACACCAATAAATGATTTGATTTAAAAATGTAATTTGTTCGAAATTTATTGTTGCTTGAATCTGATGAAAAGCATTATTCATTCTAACTGCTCAGAATGTCAATGTTGCTATCGCAGCCCGCTATGTAATTTTAAAAAACATTAAATACGAATATCGAAGTGTGTTCTCAGTTCGTTTTTTAAGTTTTACTCGAAAATCTGTCTTTTTTCGAAAAACATAAGAGGGTAGTAATTTGTAGAAAATAGAAATACGAATCCGAAAATATCATGGTTGTTACCGTAAAGCAGTAGCGTACTATTTGATTTAGAAAAATATGCCACCGATACCCTGTATCTTCGCCACTGGAGCATGTTAATTTTAGGAAAAACACTCAGATTTTGGACAATGTTTACATAAATACATGTGCCGAATTTCAAATTACTTCACTTACTAGTTTTTAAATTATTTAACAAAATTAAAAATCTTTTTTGAAGTTTAACACCCTGTATCTTTTTAAAAAAACGTCCTAGATAAAAACTTTATAGGAAACAATTTCCTTAAAATTCACCAAAGAACACGAGGTTTCATTTTTGGTCACCACTTGTGAGTCACCCTGTATATTTTTGAAAATTTTTCATTTGGTAAAAACGAGACAAATAAGTAGACAATTAGTGTCTCAATTTTTTTTAGAAAGATGGTAAAAGTTATTAAGAATATTTAAAAGACTTACAATAATATTAATAATAATAATCGTATTATCTTCTTTCCATTTTTCTCTTTATTTTTAACTAATTTTTTTTTCTAACGAAAGCAATAAAAAAAACTTTAAAATTTTAACATATATTTATGTAATATCTCATTAAGCATTTCTTAACTGCATTTAACTATACAGGGTATTTTGAAAAAAGTACCACAAATTCAGAAGGTGATAGAACATCAAAAAATAAGATTCCTATCAACCATTAGCCTATTCGCTTTTGTTTTTTTTTACCATCTACTATAGGTCGCTAATTACATTTGCAGATATAAATATTTTTGGTTGATTTTTAGAGCAGATTCTGTTGCATACTCGCCATTTTTGAAAAAAAACGTTATGTAAAATGAAATAATATGTAGTAATATATGCCATGCATTGTAAAGAACCTAACCTTAACCATGTTATGTCATAAAATGTCATAGGAACGGTAGCAACAGCTAGCGACATCTACAATGCGTCAAAAACTAACAAGAATGACGTAATTATCCATCCTCAAATACTTATCCTCACCGAATTTAAATGCATTCTATTGTTGAAATATGGCTAAAATTTTATTTGATAAAATCATACTTAAAACATTGTAATTTAAAAACAAAAGACTACAGGCCCATGGTTCGTAAAAAAAACTATTACTTTTTGATGTTCTATCAGTTCCTGAATTTATGGTATCTTTCCCAAAACATATGCACTTGTTATGAAGTGAAAATGATCGTACGTATAATATCAACACTATTTTTTTAGAATACTCACAACGGTCTATCCATGTTCTCTGGTGCCGCTACGTCACTTGTTAAACACTTATTCTCAGTGTCTTTGTTTCAACCCAACTGTCGAGGTAGAGTTCAAACAATATTTATATAAGAGTTTGTATCTAATCTGTATTTGAGGGGTAGTTGCATCTATTTATTTGTACATTAGATGGTAAACATTTGTAGTAATTTAGGAAAATCAAATAAAACTTTAAGGGAGCAGGCAACAGTTATGTGGTGGCAAATATTTAAATAGATTTTCGTTTTAGAGAGTGGTAAATATTAAAAAAAATATTGCATGAAGTAAGTTTAATAAGATGCATTTGAAATTAAATATTAAAAATACTTTTATAAAGAAAACCTCTTCTGTCGATTTGCTTTGTATTACACAAATTAGATGACAACTTACCGTCTTATTATTAATACATTTATAATTGAATTGTAAAATTTAAAATATAAATCTTTTGGACATTTTGAGTAAGATAAGGAATTATATTTTAGCTCATTTATTTTACACCTTAGTGTTATAAATTAAGGTATTAATAGATTCGGTGGTTGTGGCGGTTCTAATGGTATACAGTAAAAAATTTTACATTTTTAGAATTTGAAGAACATTTATACTTACTTATGGTATATTTAATTTAATGTCTTTAAATATAAGATGTAAATAGAAAATACCGAGTTTCTGTAGCTCGTTATTGTTCATAATTAAATATTAATTATTAGGAATAAGCCAGTAAAACTATCTATTGAATTAGTATTGATAATATTATCGGTATGTATTTAGTGTATTCAAATAAGTTTGATAAGAATAAAAATTATTTCACTGACCAACTTATTAAATAGGTATGGGATTTAAATAAAATATTCTTGTTATTTTAATTAATTTTAGGTTATTGTTTGTTGTAAGAGTTATAAAGGGTGATTAAATGAATACACATGTTTTACTTGCGGGTATAATATCTATAATTATACTTTCTTTTAATTCCTCTGCAGTATTAATGGGACTAGGTTTATTGCAAATTTGTATTCTTCAATAATTACATTAATAGACCAGGCGGTACCTGTTTTGGTTTGGGTGAATCGTATATCCACGGAGATTTTTGGCTTTTTGGCTTTCAAATATCACTAGAAATGAAAATTTTTCTATACGCATAAAAAAAAAGTGGGCTTAACTTTTGGCACAATATGTTAAAAAAATTGGAAAAATGTCATATTTTTCTTCCTATTTAATTATGTATCTTTTCAAGAGTTGATTTTAGGCGAAAATCGAAGAGGAAAAACATTTTTGCAATTCATTTTTTTACAAAACATGTCTAGTTACAAATCGAATGAATCATGATTATTATGGTAAAAATCGAAAAAATCGCAAAAATGCGGTTAAAAAAACAATACTTTTTATGGAATTTTTTTTGGGGTATTTAAATTGGGTATAGGACCTTTATACTTGGCTCAAAAAAACTTCATGTTACGTAGAATTATCACACCAAATTTCATCAAAATCGGTTCGATAGATTTTGCATAATAATTTTGCAATCCAGATTTTGAAAAAAAAATGCAAATTTTCAAAATTTTGCACAGCAAAAACCAAGGCTCTTAAATACTTGAAAATTTAATTACATATAGAAGGGCTCTCAAGCTTTCAAACTTTTTTTGAAAAATTCGAATCC
>NW_019416361.1:1042696-1054263 GCF_000390285.2 Anoplophora glabripennis
GCGATTTTTTCGATTTTTACCATAATAAACATGATTCATTCGATTTGTAACTAGACATGTATTGTAAAAAATTTAATTGCAAACATTTTTTTCCTCTTCCATTTTCGCCTAAAATCAACTCTTAAAAAGATACATAATTAAATAGGAAGAAAAATATGACATTTTTCGAATTTTTTTAACATATTGTGCCGCCAAAAGTTAAGCCCACGTTTTTTTTATGCGCATAGAAAAATTTTCATTTCTAGTGATATTTGAAAGCCAAAAAGCCAAAAATCTCAGTGGATATACGATTCACCCAAATATGGCTTTTTGAAACAGATACCGTCTGGACTATAATTAAATACGGACAATACAACTGGTTTTATTTTTTTTACTCAAAAACGGCACATCGTAGGACAAAAACTCAAGAGAGCTCTTATCTTTCGGATTGAACGGGGATTTCAAAAAAATTTTATTTAGGAAAAATCAGTGCTTACACGCACGCCACTGTTAGAATTAAAAATTATGTTTGTATTGAAAAACATTAACTGACACTACGTACTAAATATCACTGAAATATCTCATTGTCAAGCGATTTCGGAAATATTAATAAATTTCCTTCTTTTTTCTAAAATAACCCCGTATTTTCCCAAGGGAACATTTTTGTACCATAGTTTATAAAACAAACTATCATTAATTTTCCACGTAGAATCACACCTTTACATATTCGCATATCATTAAGGAACACCCTGTATATGACTGCATAAATCACCGTTGTAGTCAACGTGTGCCTTTAAATATTTCTACAGGGTGTTCAGATTATAGATATACAAGCCATTAACTTAAAAAGCCCTAAGAAAGCGCATATTTGGAGGCTATAACTTTCTAAAATTCTGCTCTGCTATAATTTTTTTTGGGGTCAAATTTTGAAAAATTGTATTAGTTATTTTTTATCTGTTTAATATCTCGTTATCTACACCATCCGGAATTTCATTTCGTACTAATTTTTATCAATTTATTTTTATATGTATATTAGGGAGGCTCAAAAACAAAAAATCTGCTCAAAAAAATTTTTTTAGAGGTCGCTCAAGATTTTTAAAAATTTCCAAAATGGTCAAAAATTTAATTTTTTTTAAAAATTTTTTTCTCGTTATTTTATCATTTTCTAGGTTGAAAAAAATCTTGATTCTGAAAAATCTCTGTGTAAGTATAACTTTAATTTAGCTATTCCCAAGTACAAATTTTTGTAAATATAATATTTTCGTAAATTCTGTATTTGTATTCAAGATATTGTTTTTTAATTGAAACTATTTTAAAAATTAACCCATTTGTACCCTCCACTTCCTCGAAATAAAATCTCAAGACTGTAATAGTAAATTTATTTGTTCTGAAATACAACTCTATGCGTCTTAGATACTTTCTTCTCTACGTCACGTGGCTTCGTCATCGGATCATTGGTATATTCTTCCGAAGTAGATTTCAGTATAGTCTTCACCATTTGGTTTTGATTACTGACGAATCTGCCATCTTTGCCTATAACGCTTTTGTTCTTAACAAATTGGTCGGGTTTATATCCTGAATTCTTGTCACTATTAGTTTTGAAATTGAATTCATTCTTACTGCATGATGCAGCAACATCTTGGTTTGAAAATGAATCACATTTGCCAGCGTTGGTTTTGGAACCTAAAATAATTCTTTTAGTAAATGGAATCTCCACAACTGGCTTTCTGCCTTCGTCATCTTCGTCTGTCCAAACTTTCTCTCTTGACATTATCGAAGGTATGTCGCATGGAAACATGGGGGTACATGGAACGACGAATGAACTTGATTTTGCCAATGGCTCATGTGAGCTTTGCTGCGTCCCTATCACCATAGTTGAAGTTTCTTGTGACGCGTAGGGTGATGGGTTCCTAAAACACACCACATTTAAAAAGTGTAAATTGGGTTCATATATTCAATAATAGATCAAAAACTGGGTTTCACGTTCAGTATCTAAGCCCTAAGGAATATTGTTGGGAAAACATATTTCATTGTTTGTTCCGACGAAAGATTTTAGTTCTGCAATGTAGTTGTTAGTAAATGAAGTGCTGGTTTTGAAATAGTAGGATTAAAATCAGCTAGATCACACCCGATTTGTAATACTGGTGCAATGATTTAGCATGCAATGATATGACAAAACCACTCCTGACCATTTTTCGAAGAGGTATCTTTGAACAACAGGCACCATTCCACACGGGTGAGGAATCAAATCAAATTTACTAGTTTTCATCTGTTTTAAAATCCGTTTCCGTGGTGTGAATGACTTTTTTCAAATTCTGTAGGCATCACCTGAAGAAGCATTCCCAAAACCATAAAGTCTAGTAAGTTTGATTTTATTTTTCTCCAGGGTGCAATGGTGCTCGTGGTTCAAAGACACCCCCCCCCCCCTGAAAATCCGATTTTGAACGTTAAGAGAATAAGCAGGATGACAACCACAAAGCTTATAATTAGCAAATCTTTGAAAGAAGCCATGCAAACTCACACGATATATGTATCATAGATGCCTGAACCGTGGATTCGACTCGATGTAAACTGTTTGTCTGCTTGTCTTCTATCAACGTCAATATCATCCCTAAATCTATATCCGCTGTTGTCGTTTGTTCTAGAGGAAGAGCTACTACTTTGTAGGGTTTCAATGATTCTCGTAGAGGAAGTGGGTAAACTTTTTGTCGACCATGGTGGTGGTGGACGATCGATGTCTTTCCTTGATGCCACAGAAGGAATTTCACAAGGAAACATGGGTTTACAGGGGACTGCAAAAGCACTTGGTAACCTGTCCAAGGAATCTTTCCCTTTCATGGATTTCTTTCTCAGGTGTTCCTCCAGTGTGCATGATGAAGGGTCTCTAAAAATACACAAAAGCTAAGATGTTGGGTCAATACATTTTGTGTTATAACGAGCGTTCAAATAAAAACGTGGTCGAAGTTGGCTCTGACACATTGGACGTAGGGAGTAGCTTATAGCGACCAACTTAACCTCAATTCTCAACGAGCTGTATAGCAGCTGTCAGTTTCAATAACGTTAATGACTATATAACTTTATTTTAAAGAATAATCGTGATAACAATAACAAACAATTAAAGGAGCTGCGGAAAGTGTCCCCCTCCTTGTTATAACAATAAATTAAAGCAGCTGCTGAAAGTGTCCCCCTCCTTGTTCCAAGCACTTTTCACACCTGTTCCTCAAAGAATTAAAGACATTTTCTAAGATGCTCGGGGTATTGTTAATTTCACGAATCTTGTCTATAAGTCGAGCCTGCAGATGGTTTAAATCAGGAATAGGCAGTTCAAAAATAGTGTTTTTAAGGTAAGGCCACAAAAAGAAATCACACGGCGTAATATCACATGACCTCGGTGGAAATTCATGTTCAGCATTGAGACTTATTAGTCGATTTTGGAAAACTTCCCTCAACATATTCATCGTCTCGCCTGCCGTATGTGCCCTTGCGCCATCTTGTTGAAAGTAAAAGTTTGTAATTTCGTTTTCTTCCAGCTGGTTAACAAAAGGAGCGATAATTTCTTCTCTATACCTTTGCGCAGTAAGAGTACCATTAAAAAAAATAGGTCCATAAATCCTCCTTCGATTGAGAGCACACCAAACTCCAATTTTTTGAGCGTGTAGAGGGCCCTCGACAAAAAAGTTATCTGGTTTTTCAGAAGACCACATTCTCATATTCTGTGAGTTTACGTAACCACTTAAATGAAACCAGGCTTCATCAGAAAAAAAGGTGATATTATGAAGTTCACCGTAGTTGTTTAAAAACCATTCACAAAATACAGCCCGTCGCGGAAAATCAACTTCATGAAGTTCTTGCTGACAAGTTAAACGATAGGAGAACAAACGCAAATCTTTTTTTAACACTGTGTGGCAGGTACCGACTGATACTCCCACCATTTGTGATAAAACACGTACAGAAGTTCTTGGCGCATTTTCCATTATTTGTTGGACATTTTCTTTTAATTCTTCAGTCCGCTTTTTAGGTCGGCCGCTTCCTTCTTTTCTTGTTACACTGCCCGTTTCACGAAAAACATTAACACAACGCTGAACTGCACTTTGAAAAATTTTGTACTCAACAACGCCGGGAAATTGATTTTGAAATTCTATGAAACATTCCTCAATAGAATACTTCCATATTCCATCAATCTTGCGTCCATTTCTAAAGTAGGACTCTATGATAAACACTTTTTGTTCTTGAGAAAACACCATTTTAAACGCTTTTTAAAACGAAAATATTCAAATTGATAGCGGCGATATAGCGCTTTGACAGATGACGTTTAAGTTCATTTGCTATACGCTACGCCCTACGTCCAAATTTTCAGAACCAACTTGACCACGTTTTTATTTGAACGCTCGTTATATGGAAATAAATTAGGTCAAATGAAATGCCTGTGTGACGTCATAGTTACCGAAATATTAACCATAATATATGATGGATGGAATAATTTAGATGTGTGAAAAATTGTTGTACACATTTATAATGATTCCAAATTATCATCGTTATCATCTGCTTATTAATAATGCTTAAGCATACGATTTGCTAATTGCTATGGATTTAGAAATATTTTAACAATCCTACCAGAACTAACTGCTGATAAACTTACATATTTGAGAACGTCGTCGAGCGGGAATAATTAAATTTTCCATAATTTTCTTTAAATCTCTGACAACTTTCATCTTCGTTGGCCTTTGAACCAACATTAATTCTCTCAATGTTAATTTCTCGAATAGGTTGCTCTATTTTGGTTGATGAAAATGGAAAATTCTTTGCTGATTTTGCTGGCGAACGAACCAAATCGTGACGTGATGTTATTGAAAGTATCTCACAAGGATATATGGGGACACAGGATACTGCCGATGGATTTGGACTTACTATTCGCTGTGGTGAGCTCTGTTCTAGATCCTCTATTAGTACTTCTTTGGACACACAAGGAGGAATTCGCCTAAGGTAGAAAACAGTAGTTATTATTATTGCGTATTATACTGTTTCTTAATTATTAAGGCAAACTTAAGCAAGACATAGAAAATGTTTTCAGCGCAATTATTATCTTTCGGAAAATGCTTGGTAAGGAAATATCCAAAGATAAAAGGTAACATTGTCCAAAAAGACGTTGCGAGTTCTCCATGTTTTCTTTTAATGTGGGGATAGATTCTATTACCAAAGTCGTTACAATTTTTCTTCTGTTTTACGTAACGTAAAAATCTAGAATTTCTGGTTCTTTGAGTTTTTGAGGCTTGTTAAAGTGTATGAAAATACATATTTTCAATTTATCTAAAGGATTGGAGTAAGAGGAATTAATAATTTTTCTTCATTTTAATTATAGCCAAAGATATTTACAGAAATTGTTTGACTTGACTTGATTCAAAGATTTTTTTATATGGGGCAATATCTAGTTGAAATAAAGATGCTCTAGAATAGTAACATTTATTTTTTCTTTATCTTAAAAATGGATTTCTTAATTTGTTCAGTTTGCGTGCTGCAGTTTTGCGACAATTTTTTATCCTCTTGTTTTTTCTCAGGTTCGTTTTGATTTTCTTCATTTGCGTTTTGTTCGGCTTCATCTTGGTTTCTCACTTTCGTATCATTTTCGCTGTTTTTAGAATCTTTCTTAATTTCCAATGGTTCATTATTAGGTGCCAAAGTAACATCTTTTATATCTTGCTTCATAGGAGGTTCCTTTTTACCAGTATTAGCTTCACCTTCATTCGTTTTGGTTTGCTTGACCTCGGCCTCAGGTGTTGAGTTTAACTCGTTGTTGGTTGTTGGTGGACTTTCCTCGATTTTCGTGGAGGAAGTTGGTAGACTCCTTTCTGACTGCACGGCAGCAGAAACACAACTTTGTCCTGGTGTCACCGAGGTAGTTGGTTTTGGACTTGCTGATGGCCTATATGAGCTAGGTTGCACTCCTGTATATCTATTAGGAATTTCTTCTGCTTTGCAGGGCGGTGGATCACTAAAATTCACATCAAATTTAATAGAAAGGAAGTTTCCGCAACAATCCTAGGACTGAGCAAAACACGAATCATTCAAATATTCTTCAAACGTGTTTAATACACCTCAGAGATAGTCATGAAATTATGAGAAATAGATTGCTATTAGCAGTTATTTAAAAATTATACTGGAACTTACGTGTTCAGGCACATATTGGAACATAACGGATCTAAAGCATCCGTTTGACTTGCTTTGCACATGTTCATTCGCTTCCTATCAATGTTTCTGTTGAACCTCACATACCCGCTGTCAGGGAGCATGTCACAGGGAAGCATGGGCGTGCAGGGTACAGAAGACAAATTTGCGCTTGCAGATAGCGTGCGCACTAAATTTTGAAGTTCTTCTGATCTTTTTTTCAGGGTCTCTTCTATGGTGCAAGGTGGAGGATCCCTACAAGTATATAAATAGTTTGCTATATCTTACTAAATATATTCGCAAACTTACATATTTAGGCACATCGTCGAGCACAAGGCGTTGAATTCCCCGCTTCTGGCCTGCTTCGTTGCGCAATCTATGTTACCTTTTCTATCGTCCTTTTCCCTAGGCCTTCGATATCTTTCGTCTTTGGAAGCGGTAAAATCAATGAAGCCTCTGTTCAAGTTAATTCTGCGCTGACTTCCGTCGATCTTGGTAGAGGAAGTTGGTAAACTTTTGGCCGATGATGGAGGAGGCACTTCTCGTCTCGATGTTATTGAGGGTATATCGCATGGAAGCATGGGAGTGCAAGTTGTTGTGGATGGATTGAGGTCTATTGTTCTTCTGAAGAAGCTTTGTTGCTGTTCTGGTTTCTTTTTTAAGGCTTCTTTGGAAACGCAAGGTGGTATTTGCCTAAAGTGAAAAACAGGAGTGGTTAATACTGCTTTACTATACTAAGCAAACTTACACACTCGAGCACGAGTCCAAGCATAGTGCACTTTCAGTGGTGTTTTTAAACCTGTTGTACGCACTCGTCATGTTCGTCATGTCCCTTAGCGGGCAATTCTGGAAATTGTGGAATTTTGTGGGTTCAAAGGAAGGCTTTTTAGAAGTTCTAGCCGCATTGTAGCTGGAACTAGGGAAAGCGTCGGTTTCGGAGGTCAATCTGCCGGCGGAAAAAGCGTAGGAAGAGGAAGAAACAGTTCTGCTGACCATGGCGACGGCTTCGTCTAGCTTTTTTCTGGCTTTGCGCAGTTGATCCTTGATTTTTTCGAAATCACTGTCAGTCATCATGGATTTTGATCTGAAACAAGACTTTAAATAGTGATTTTATGCAAGTAAAAATTGCTGGCAAAAATAAAAGTCTTCATATCGCCATCTCCAGACTTTATATTCAATATTTAGAAAGAAACACCACTCAAATATTTTCTGGGAAAATATTTGAATGGTTGCCGTCATCTTTTGGATAATTTTCAGTCGCTTACCTCCTCGATGAAACTTTTCCAGGTAATTTGGTGACACAGCACGGCGCACAGGCCCCGTCATTTTTTTTACTTCCACGTGCACAGTTGGTTTCTGGACAAGAATCGGTGGTCGATATCGCATCGCTAACTCTTGAAGCTTTTGATGGTATCTTTTCCATACTTTTCTTCCTTGGCTTAGATCTAAGATAAATTCAAAATGTTCGAAGTGAAATGCGTGTAACACCTGTATCAGTTCATTCATATAATATATTTACTTCGAATTTGGTGCGCAAACTTGAACGATTGGAAATACTTTTATGTTTGTAAACATATTAATTAAAAATTGTATATGAACATTAAATATGTAATGTTTATTATAGGAATGTTCAGAATTTCTGTGTTAAATTGCTCACCTTGAAAGATTTTAATCGAGCCATTTTTAGCAACATGTGCTGACTGACAGCTAAAAGTCATTTTTGGATCGATTGTTTCATTATTTCGACTATCACGTTTTTATTAACAAATAAAGCAAATACTTCTTATCTCCATAAATTTGATGATTTAATATAATGATCCCCACATAAAATTTAATGAAAATCCCATTATCATAATATAAATCGATTATTGACTGATTATTCTTGTCAGATAGCCCAAAAAATGCATGTTTTTGAGCCATTTTTCGCGAATATCTCAAAAACTACAAGTTTTATCAAAAAAATGATCATAAGCAAAAATGAAGGTAATTAAATAGCAAAGAGATTGCTTTTTTTATTTTTGTAGGTGGTATAGAACCCGAGTTATGACTCCCAGAAGTTGAAGTTAATCGAAACGTTCAACGTCCTGTAGCGGAAAAATTAAAGGTTTTTCGAGGAAAACTTATACAACACTTATTAAAGTTCTTAAAAAGACTTTTAAATTGAGTGGTAGTAAAAGTCGTTAGCATGAAAACTAATGAAGTTACAATCAAAATAAAATGATTGTCTTGATTTTTGAGCAAAACAATAGGTATTAAAATTAATGACTTGACGGGAAAAAAATTAAACGTATTCTTCGGCAATTTACTTTATGTATTAACAGTAGATTCTAGGAATTTGAACGATTTTAGAAGCCTAAATTTAAAAAATATTCCATTTACTTTCGAATAAAATTTTTCAATTTTTTAAAAAATCGCCTTTTTTCAAATTATTTCAAAAACTAACAAAGTTATAAAAAAATGATGGTATAAGAAATTGTAGGTTGCTTCTTAATGAACAATTTGCTGTTTTTATATTTTGGTAGGACAAAATTTGACTGAGTTATGACCGTTAGAAGCTCAAAACTAATTGTAAGGTCCACGACTGCCTTTCCTGAGCCCTTTTAGCTTACAAATCTAAAAAACGAAGGGCTCAAAAAACTGCAAATCACAGAACTTAAAGTGCTTTAAATTCCCTACAAAATGGTTTTTTAAGTAAAATAACTTTAAAATTACAAAAGTTATGGTAAAAAAATTAATCGCATTTTTTCGGTAAAATTTTCGGAGCGGGTAAATTACCATCATCTTTGTGTATTTTGGAGCACATGTGAACTGAAGTAAGTATTTTAATAATATACATACACACACGTATCCGAGTTCATATGTATACAGGGTGGTCCNAGGTGGTATAGAACCCGAGTTATGACTCCCAGAAGTTAAAGTCAATTTCGAAGATAGCTATAATCGAAACGTTCAACGTCCTGTAGCGGAAAAATTAAAGGTTTTTCGAGGAAAACTTATACAACACTTATTAAAGTTCTTAAAAAGACTTTTAAATTGAGTTGTAGTAAAAGTCGTTAGCATGAAAACTAATGAAGTTACAATCAAAATAAAATGATTGTCTTGATTTTTGTGCAAAACAATAGGTATTAAAATTAATGACTTGACGGGAAAAAAATTAAACGTGTTCTTCGGCAATTTACTTTATGTATTAACAGTAGATTCTAGGAATTTGAACGATTTTAGAAGCCTAAATTTGAAAAAATATTTCATTTACTTTCGAATAAAATTTTTCAATTTTTTAAATAATCGCCTTTTTTCAAAATATTTCAAAAACTAAGAAAGTTATAAAAAAAATTATAGTATAAGAAATTGTAGGTTGCTTCTTAATGAACAATTTGCTTTTTTAAATTTTGGTAGGACAAAATTTGACTGACCGTTAGAAGCTCAAAACTAAGCTGCAAGACTGCCTTTCCTGAACCCTTTTAGCTTACAAATCTAAAAAACGAAGGGCTCAAAAAACTGCAAATCACAGAACTTAAAGTGCTTTAAATTCCATACAAAATGGTTTTTTAAGTAAAATAACTTTAAAATAACAAAAGTTATGGTAAAAAAATTAATCGCACTTTTTCGGTAGGTAAAATTTTCGGAGCGGGTAAATTACCATCATCTTTGTGTATTTTGGAGCACTTGTGAACTGAAGTAAGTATTTTAATAATATACATACACACACGTATCCGAGTTCATATGTATATGTACGTGTACATTCGGAAATTGGCCAAGGCCTCGAATTTAGGTTGGCACCAAGCGAGAAATTCTGTATACGCACAGGTTGGCAGCATTACTTAGATAAAGTGCATGCATATGCATCCCTGTATATATATATACAGGGTGATTCAGTCATAATGTCATTAATTTTAAGAGCAGATAGAAAAAAATGAGTATAATACGATGGCGTGATTAAAAAAAAATTTTAATGCATATNCTTAAAGTGCTTTAAATTCCCTACAAAATGGTTTTTTAAGTAAAATAACTTTAAAATTACAAAAGTTATGGTAAAAAAATTAATCGCATTTTTTCGGTAAAATTTTCGGAGCGGGTAAATTACCATCATCTTTGTGTATTTTGGAGCACATGTGAACTGAAGTAAGTATTTTAATAATATACATACACACACGTATCCGAGTTCATATGTATACAGGGTGGTCCGAATTTTATGCAGGAAACTTCGAGGGTAGATAGATCTCTTTAAAATAATATGTGTTTGCCTTATAAACATTGGTCTGGAACAGCCCCGTTTTAGAGATACACGGTGTTGAAGTTGTTAAAAAAAATAGATTTTTTGTTTATCTCTCCGGAATCTATTAACCGATATAAATAAAATTTGGTACAGATAATGTATGATAGTAGGCCTTACATTCCCTAAAATATGAGCTTTAATGGTTCAACCAGTGGTGTACAACTGAACAGGGGTTACCCCCCTTTTTTACAAAATAACCTACGCCACTGCATTTTTTACAAGTTATTGTAACGTATTTATATTTGAATGCACAAAATACGTAAAAAAAGTAACTTTAATTTTTTTCCTAAGATTCGCCGATCTCAAGTTATTCAAACCAATTCTTGCCTTGTGGCTGACACTTCTAACCATAATATTACAAGAATATTTATGCTTATGCTTAAAAGTAAGTGCAATCTGTAAGCACATCAACAAAATTATTTACACTCCTTTCTACACCACCTGTGAGGTAGTGTTCCTAGCGTGTTTTAGTTTTCCCTGGAGGCCTAATACTCTACAAATAAGAACAATTTAAATCAAAATAATAATAAAAATATATTTACCAAGCAGCAGCGCCTAAACAAGAAACAAAATTAACGTTACGTATTTACAACAATTGTATTACACTCGTCTTCTATTCGTTGGAGTAGAATAAACTTTACTTTGCAGATAACCCTAAACACAGAAGTCCAGGGGGTTTAGATATGTCAATCTGGCTGGCCAAGACACTGAACCATAATTATGCTTGACATTGGCATTTAGTCTTCTACCTATCCATCGACCCAAATAATTTTAATTAAGCCATTCTTATATTATTCTCCCAGAATGCGCAGGAGCACCATCCATTGTATCCAGCTTTAATGGAACATCCTCTAATAAATCAAATAGATGGTTTTCTAGAAAGTATAGAAATGACTGGAAATTTAGACGGGTTTAGAAAGGTCCACAAACTTTATTGCGAATTATTCCGAGCCACACGTTCACAGAAAATTCGTGTTGAAAAGATCTTGTCCGAATTTCATGAGGATTTTCTTGTGACCAAATATGCAGGTTGTGAAAATTCACTACCCTTCGCCTTTGGTAAATGTACATTTATTATTATTTTGATTTAAGTTGTCCTTATTTGTAAAGATAGTGGGTTAGGCTTCCAGGGGAAATTAAAATGCGTAAG
>NW_019416361.1:1054284-1076580 GCF_000390285.2 Anoplophora glabripennis
AATCAACCCATAACTCCCGCTAAGAGGGCGGCCCTGCCAGATGCCCGGATGCTCGGAAAATTTTGTAACGTAATGTCACGAACAAATCGTCAGCTGAAGCGAACAGCGTTGCCAAGTTCACATCATAATCTGTAGTTCACATTTACTTAATCCGCTTTAGTATACGGATACATATGTACGAAACCAATAAAATGCAAGTAAATAAAGGATCATGCTGCATTTTATTATAAATAATTTGAATTATTGCAGAGGTTTGTAGGCACACCGTATTTTATCAAATAAAAACAGTCGGCACACTAAATACCCGAATATACAAAATATACTACACACGGTTACAAAACCATTAAGAATTTAAAGCGTTTATTCAAATCTACCACCCTCAATATCTCCCGCATTTTTCCTGCAAAGGAGTGAACATCACATCATAAAGATGGAGAGGGGATGTAGATTGGAAAGACACAGACACACGAAACCGTTAACTAACGGATATAAAATAGACTAAACTTAGTCTATATCCAATTGTTTAAAGTGTCGGTCGTGATGGCTCTGTATACGAATGCCGAATATGTGGATATGGTGATTTTATACGGACAGTGTGTACAGAACGCAAATGCCGCTGCAATTGAATATCGCAGGCGTTTCCCTGATCGACAGAACTTCCCAAGCCCGCGGACAATTGTACAAGTCTTCGTGACACGGGTTCTATCATACCGCGCAGAGAACGCGCAGGAGACATCAACAAAATGACTTAAATGTGATAGAGGCTGTTTTAAATGTAGTCGAGGAGCAGCGTACTATTTCGACAAGAACAATTTCAAGACGATTGGAGATATCACAAACAAAAGTTTGGCGGATATTGCGCGAGAATTCACTCAACCCGTACCATTTTCAAAAAGTTCAAGCTTTAGAACCAGCTGATTTTCCCAATCGTCTTGAATTTTGCAATTGGTTCCTAAATCGAATTGCAGCAGGACCCAACTTTACTAACATAGTGCTCCGGACGGATGAATGCTGTTTTACTCGAGCTGGCATTTTAAACAGGTAAAGAACATATTACTTTCTCAAAAACAATAAGTACCCACCTAGATTACACCAAAGCTTACATTTACTATGTAAACTTTGGTTATACGCAACTGCATATTGAATAATAAAACTGTATTATTTGACATAATAAATTATAAAACGTCAAAACGTTAATAATTCGAAAACAATCATCCCTATTCATTACATTCAATTTGATAACACGATTTTCCTTTGATGAAAGACCGACAACTTTTTGCTCTATTTTGCATGGAATACGTTCCTACTACAGTTCGTATTAGTCTAGGAGCCAGATAGTGTTCCGTGTACTAGCTATAAAAATACATTTTTTACAGTCATTTAAACATTTAATTTGTTGATAACAATTAAACTGACCACTTTCAGGCTTTGCGACCAAGTTTTTTGGATTCAGGAGGTCAAAATAGTGAAGAATAAGTTATTTGCAGCCGTGCCACTCTGAAAGGAACTCTATATGGCTGTTAGACTATAGAGCACGTGCAAATTAGAAGGTACTGAGTTGTTTATTTGTCTCCGTCCGATTGTTTTTTATCTTCTATTACTTACAGTCAATATTTAAATACTACATACATTTCACCCTCTCTTTATAATTTATCTAGTGAGTGTTGGTTTTTTATGTCTTTACACAATGAGAGAAGCAAACCAGCGATGATACCACGTTCCACGACACCGGAGTTGCAGTCGACTTCGAGTGAAACCCAAGAAGAACGCATTAAACGTTTGGAAAACATTATTCAGGGTTTCATAGGGCTAGATACAACGCCTAGAAGCGTTCAAGAACGCGCAGCTAATGCAAATCTAGTTCCAGGATTCCAACCGGGACAGTCAGGGCTTATCTCTAGAAAATGGATTGAAAAAATTGACCAGTTGGCCACATTCAACAACTGGGATGAGAAAACTACTATCAACTGCATGGAAACTAGGTTAACTGGATTAGCTAGATCCTGGTATAATAGTCTCACCAACTACGACCTATCTTGGCAAGAATGGAAAAACTTGATATTGACAACTTTCCCCGAACATGAGAAAATGGAATTAATATCTGATTGCAACATACAATCAAAAGAAGCCGTTTCTTGTATAATCGATGGTATTCAAAACCCTTCCATCCAAACAGGTGCTAAGGCGGGCAGGTATCAAACTCCACAAGGTTTATATGCAGAGTATTTATCAACTTTAACCAGCGAAGAAGTTAAGGAACCTTTTCAGCGAAATAGGTACGAGAATAATCATTTGACTCTAAGCCCTAGTGAACTGTATTTCAAGGGATACAATGGTGTACCAGTTAAAGTGATGGGAAAAAGTAGAGTGCAGTTAGCTGTCGATCAAGTAGAGGACAAAGTTGATGTGTACGTAGTAGAGGACAAAGTACAGGAATTTCCAGTGTTAATTGGCCAGTCCTTCATCAATACAAATGGGAAGGTATTCATAGTGAGAGAAAATTAAATCCGAATCTTGAGAGCTGAGGACTGTCATTTGCCTCTACTGGAGATTTCCCCATCGACGAAATTTGATCTTCACTCCAAAAAGGACGTAGCTGTACCACCAAATCATGTTGGGTATATCCAGGTGTATTCATCTGGTCAGTACCAAGGTGAAGTATTTATCGAAAGTAGTTTCAGAGAAGAACCAGGTAAGGAGATTTTAGTTACTAGATGTATTACTACTACCGAGGGCGGATTTATTACTATTCTAAATTTATCCTCATCCTTTATTAACGTCCGCAAAAATCAACTGATTGCCAGAGGNTGGAGAGGGGATGTAGATGGGAAAGACACAGACACACGAAACCGTTAACTAACGGATATAAAATAGACTAAACTTAGTCTATATCCAATTGTTTAAAGTGTCGGTCGTGATGGCTCTGTATACGAATGCCGAATATGTGGATATGGTGATTTTATACGGACACTGCATACAGAACGCAAATGCCGCTGCAATTGAATATCGCAGGCGTTTCCCTGATCGACAGAACTTCCCAAGCCCGCGGACAATTGTACAAGTCTTCGTGACTCGGGTTCTATCATACCGCGCAGAGAACGCGCAGGAGACATCAACAGAATGACTTAATTGTGATAGAGGCTGTTTTAAATGTAGTCGAGGAGCAGCGTACTATTTCGACAAGAACAATTTCAAGACGATTGGAGATATCACAAACAAAAGTTTGGCGGATATTGCGCGAGAATTCACTCAACCCGTACCATTTTCAAAAAGTTCAAGCTTTAGAACCAGCTGATTTTCCCAATCGTCTTGAATTTTGCAATTGGTTCCTAAATCGAATTGCAGCAGGACCCAACTTTACTAACATAGTGCTCCGGACGGATGAATGCTGTTTTACTCGAGCTGGCATTTTAAACATGTAAAGAACATATTACTTTCTCAAAAACAATAAGTACCCACCTAGGTTACACCAAAGCTTACATTTACTATGTAAACTTTAGTTATACGCAACTGCATATTGAATAATAAAACTGTATTATTTGATATAATAAATTATAAAACGTCAAAACGTTAATAATTCGAAAACAATCATCCCTATTCATTACATTCAATTTGATAACACGATTTTCTTTTGATGAAAGACCGACAACTTTTTGCTCTATTTTGCATGGAATACGTTCCTACTACAGTTCGTATTAGTCTAGGAGCCAGATAGTGTTCCGTGTACTAGCTATAAAAATACATTTTTTACAGTCATTTAAACATTTAATTTGTTGATAACAATTAAACTGACCACTTTCAGGCTTTGCGACCAAGTTTTTTGGATTCAGGATGTCAAAATAGTTAAGAATAAGTTGTTTGCAGCCGTGACACTCTGAAAGGAACTCTATATAGCTCTTAGACTATAGAGCACGTGCAAATTAGAAGGTACTGAGTTGTTTATTTGTCTCCGTCCGATTGCTTTTGATCTTCTATTACTTACAGTCAATATTTAAATACTCATACATTTCACTCTCTCTTTATAATTTATCTAGTGAGTGTTGGTTTTTTATGTCATTACACAATGAGAGAAGCAACCCAGCGATGATACCACGTTCCACGACACCGGAGTTACAGTCGACTTCGAGTGAAACCCAAGAAGAACGCATTAAACGTTTGGAAAACATTATTCAGGGTTTCATGGGGCTAGATCCAACGCCTAGAAGCGTTCAAGAACGCGCAGCTAATGCAAATCTAGTTCCAGGATTCCAACCGGGACAGTCAGGGCTTACCTCTAGAAAATGGATTGAAAAAATTGACCAGTTGGCCACATTCAACAACTGGGATGAGAAAACTACTTTCAACTGTATGTAAACTAGGTTAACTGGATTAGCTAGATCCTGGTATAATAGTCTCACCAACTACGACCTATCTTGGCAAGAATGGAAAAACTTGATATTGACAACTTTCCCCGAACATCGAGATTATGCGTCATCGCTTAGAAAAATGTTAGATCGAAAGAAAATTTCCAGCGAAACCTGGGAAAAGTACTACTTCGACAAAATGGAATTAATATCTGATTGCAACATACAATCAAAAGAAGCCGTTTCTTGTGTAATCGATGAATACACCTGGATATAGGTGTATTCATCTGGTCAGTACCAAGGTTAAGTATTTATCGAATGTAGTTTGAGAGAAGAACCAGGTAAGGAGATTTTAGTTACTGGATGTATTACTACTACCGAGGGCGGATTTATTACTATTCTAAATTTATCCTCATCCTTTATTAACGTCCGCAAAAATCAACTGATTGCCAGAGGCCACGCCTTGTAGTGCAGAAACGATAGCAAAAACTGAACTACCCAATGTGTCGGTTTACAAAACTAGGGTAATAAATCTATTCACTATGTCCCAACTTAATAGTCAAGTCAATAAACAACTTCCTGGTGTAGAAAAACAAACGTTGCTTAATTTGATAAACGAATATCGAGAATGTTTCGCAAAACAGACAAATGAATTGGGAAAATGTTCTATAACAGAAATGTCAATAAAACTTACAGACGAAAAACCGGTTGTTACTTTTCAATGGGGAATAGAGCAAACTAAATCATTTGAAATATTAAAAGAAAAATTAATAAATAGACCATTGTTAGCCATATACGATCCAATTGCGTATACTGAGGTACCCACAGACGCGTCAAAAATTGGAATCGGGGGAATTTTATTTCAAAAACAAGCGGATGAAAATATGAGACCTGTTTTATATTTTAGTAGGCAAACTACAAAAGAAGAAGAAAGATATTCTTTGTATGAATTAGAAACGTTAGCAGTAATTAACACACTACGGCAATTTAAAGTCTATTTGACAGGTATTAGGTTTGTTGTAGTCACAGACTGTAATGCGCTTCGAACTATTCTTGTTAAACGGGATTTGATTCCGCGAATAGCCAGGTGGTGGTTGACGACCACCGAGTTCGACTTTAGTATTGAATATCGAAAAGGGACAAAAATGGCTCATGTAGACGCCTTAAGTAGAAACACGATACTTAACTCTGAAACGGTAATAGATATAGATGCAGAAGTTTTAACAATCAATGTAACGGAAGGTGCTTGGGTTTTAGCTGCACAAGAAAAAGATGAAAGAATAAATTATTTAAAGGAAATACTTACTCGTGCGCCTATAGACGGAGAAGAAAAGAAAGTACATGATGAATATAAATTGAAAGACAATAAATTATACAAGAAAACAGTCTGGGGAAACTGATGGGTAGTTCCGAAATTCGCGCGACGTCAAGTAGTTATCTATTTTCACGATGATATTGGGCATTTTGCTGTCGAGAAAACTTTAGAAGCAATAAAAGCTAATTATTGGTTCCCAAAAATGCGAAAATATGTAAAAACTTACATAAAAGGATGTTTACCGTGTGAGTATAATAAAGAAAACTATAACAAACAGCCCGGTTATTTACATCCTATTAAAAAAATATTAGAACCTATGGATACCCTTCATATAGACCATTTGGGCCCCTTTGTACCGACTAAATCTAAAAACACTTATTTGATAGTAGCTTAGAACAAAAGTTAAGCCATTAATAAAATTCGTTGATATTATAGATACTTTTGGCGTACTTCGACGAATTTTTTGCGACAAGGGTACTTGTTATACAAGTAATTTATTCATCAAACGTTGTACAGAGTTAGGCATAAAAATTGTCCATGTAGCCGCAACAACACCGCGTGCAAACGGGCAAGTCGAAAGATACAACAGAATTGTTCTATATAGTCTTAGAACAATGGTAAGTGACGAAACTAAATGGGATGATAAATAAAAGTACAGGGAAAAGTTCATTTGAATTATTTTTTGGTTTTAAACCTCGAGGCATTAGTGATTCTTATTTGCGAGTGAACACCGAATTTAGGAATGATGTAGACTGTAGAGAAACTCAGACAAATATAAATAATCAACAGAATCGTACAGAAGTAGGCAAATTAATTGAGAAACAGCAGGCAGAACAAAAGCAGCGTTATAATAAAATAAGAGTAACGCCATACCAATATAAAGTAGGTGACAAAGTGTTAATAAAAAAACAAATAGGTAGTAATGAAGGCAAAAGCAGAAAATTATTACCTAAATATTATGTTATGTTGTGACTGATATGCCAGGCGCTGAGCGCTCCCAAAAACCCTACGAAAGTATTTGTGCAGTCGACAAACTAAAGTTGTTTATTATAAATGACGACAGAACTGGCTAGTAGCGATTCAGAATAAGATCAAATAATAACAATCAAACTAATTAGAAAAAAAAATACTTGAATAGAGTGTAATTTATACTTTGAAGTGATATCTAAGTAATACTATGTGTTTATTTATGTAAAATAGTATGAATTTGTGTGACTTGTGGGTTGTATGTATTCAGTAGGCATCTACGTGTGTGAAGTACTTGTGACAGGCAGGCAAACGCCGCTGACGCGGAGTTTGACCTTTCTCCGAGCCTTCGGCCCTCGGCCCGAGCTGGTTAATAGATATAATATTTTTTAAAACACCCTGTACTTTGATTTTTAAACACCCTGCATATAAAAGTATGAGGAGAATGTTTTTCAAAAAAGAGTAGGCTCCATTCGAGAAAAGAATAAGAAAAGTTTGTTCCAAACTTCTAAAAAGGCATCTGGTTAGTAAATATAAAATTTTTCATCCAAAGACTCCGTAGGTACCTAAGGCAGAAATGGTAAAAAAATAAATTAAGACATCTGCTTGATAAATATACAAATTTTCATTAAAAGACTGTAGTAAATAGACAAAGCTAAAAGTGAAAAAAAATAAAACTGCCCTTAATTCTATAGAACACCTAGTATATGGATTTTTAAAAAAGCGACTTTTCTTCAAAAGATTAACAAAATGAATAAGGGAAAATCTGGTACACCTGTGTTANATGCCAGGCGCTGAGCGCTCCCAAAAACCCTACGAAAGTATTTGTGCAGTCGACAAACTAAAGTTGTTTATTATAAATGACGACAGAACTGGCTAGTAGCGATTCAGAATAAAATCAAATAATAACAATCAAACTAATTAGAAAAAAAATACTTGAATAGAGTGTAATTTATACTTTGAAGTGATATCTAAGTAATATTATGTGTTTATTTATGTAAAATAGTATGAATTTGTGTGACTTGTGGGTTGTATGTATTCAGTAGGCATCTACGTGTGTGAAGTAAGTGTGACAGGTAGGCAAACTCCGCTGACGCGGAGTTTGACCTTTCTCTCGGGCCTTCGGCCCTCGGCCGCACTGCGCACGGCCCGAGCACCGCTCCGCGGTGCTTTCCTCGCTGGTTAGTAGATATAATATTTTTTAAAACACCCTGTACTTTGATTTTTAAACACCCTGTATATAAAAGTATGAGGAGAATGTTTTTCAAAAAAGACTAGGCTCCATTCGAGAAAAGAATAAGAAAAGTTTGTTCCAAACTTCTAAAAAGGCATCTGGTTAGTAAATACAAAATTTTTCATCCAAAGACTCCGTAGGTACCTAAGGCAGAAATGGTAAAAAAATAAATTAAGACATCTGCTTGATAAATATACAAATTTTCATTAAAAGACTGTAGTAAATAGACAAAGCTAAAAGTGAAAAAAAATAAAACTGCCCTTAATTCTATAGAACACCTAGTATATGGATTTTTAAAAAAGCGACTTTTCTTCAAAAGATTAACAAAATGAATAAGGGAAAATCTGGTACACCTGTGTTAGTTTTATGGAACATCCTGTACATAAATTGCAAGAAACACCTGGTTAGTCGGGTTTTTCATAAAAATATTGCAGACTTCAGTACAAAATATAGAAAAGGAAAAAAACATTAAGGAAAGTTTCGTTCTATTGGTCATAAATACTCAGTATAAAAATTCAAAAAGACAACTGGTTAATAAGTATACAATTTTTCATTAAAAGACTTTAGTAAATAAAGACAAAGTTAAAAGTGAAAAGGATAAAAATTGACCGTTTCAGATATGGATCAATTTTATGGAACACCCAGTACATATATGGATTTTCTAAAAAGCGGCTGGTCAGTAAATATACAACTTCAAAAGATTTCATGAAAAAATTAACAAAATGAATCAGAGAAAATCTGGTCCATCTGTGTCAGTTTTATGAAACATCCTGTACATAAATTGCAAGAAACATTTGACACCGTGTGTAGAAATATCTATTTGAAAATTTAGGTAGGTAGTGAAATGAGAAAAAAATCCTAGTCCGCCTGTGTCATTTTTATGAAACACTCAGTATATAAATTTGCAAAATGACTCTGAGTTCTACAATATAAGATTTTTTATAAAAATATTGCGACAATAAATTTCTGAAATATACAGAAGTCTCTAGACCGATAATTTTGACTTGGGTCAGTTATGTAGAACATGCAGTATATGGATTTTCAAAAAAACCCTTTGGTTAGCAACTATATAACTTTTCATGAAAAGATTTAAAAAAAAAATTATTACATTCCCCCTTTAATACCTCCAATTTGTACAAAAATTCTATATAAACAAAGAGTGCTTATGCTCTTATTCGTTAATAATAATTAATTAAAATTAGTCGTACAAATATGTATTGTTAAAAGAAGAGAAATCCAATTTAATTCGCGCGATACTTGAAGTTTTGTGAACGAAGAATTAGCCCGCACCAGCTCATCTCTCTCGCACACGTCTGTGCCATTGCCGTTTATATTGGCAAAATGACAGATGGGCGAATCCAGTAGTTTATAAGTTCTATGGTCCCGTCTGGTTTCCTAACCTAAATTACTTACGGAATACGGCAAACATCAATTAGTATTTTCCTTCCATCGATCTATGGTTCGTTGTGATTTGCTAACCTCAATTGAAAACGTCAAATACAGCGAAATTTATTTTGATGTTTCAATCCGACATTCTTCGTGATTTTTAGATTTTCGTCCATTTCGCTTATAAAATGGCCGTAAGTCAGTGAGAAGTCCACGGAGAAAGCTATATTGAAAACGCGAATATAAAGTTGCAAAAATTTGATTAAGCGACGAACGAAGGGAGTGAGGCTCGATTATGCCGCTTCGGATCTCGCGGAGAAACCCAGTGCGTCCGCCAAAATGCTAGTTTTCCAGTCTGACTTGAAAGACAGCGCGTAGTGTCGTCGTTCATTGTTTAAGCTGCCGCATTTCGAATCTGCGTTAATTTCGCGAAACATTCTAAATAAAAAGTTTGAAATAGGCCTCTGATCAGTGAACAAAAATTTTTTGGTTTAAATAAATACTTCAAATGTCGTCTAGTAAGTCCTGTCTAATTTTCTATCAATTGGAAACGTCATTTTCGCCTAGGTCCATCTGATTTTTTCACCTCGATGTCATCTATGAAATACGTCAAATATTAATTAGTAGGTCCCCACTGACTTTTTAACCTCAATTAGAAACGTCAAATATCGTCTTGTCACTCCTGTGTGAGATCTTAACCTAAAATACGAAACAGGTCAAATATCAATTAGTACGTTCCTTTTGATTTTCTAACCTCAATTAGAAACGTCAAAAATCGCGTAGTACGTACCGTCTGATTTCCTAACCTAAATTACGAAATACGGCAAATATCAATCAGTCTGTTCCTTCCATCGATCTATGGTTCGTTGTGATTTTCTAACCTCAATTGGAAACGTCAAATATAGTGAAATTTATTTAGACGTTTCAATCTGACATTCTTCGTGATTTTCGTCGATATGCGTTCAGGGCTGGTTGAATCTCTATTTCGCTTATAAAATGGCCGTATGTCAGTGAGAAGTCCATGTACATTTGAGTACATTTGAAGACGCGAATATAAAGTTGCAAAAATTTCATTAAGCGACGAACGAAGAGAGATGAGGCGCGGTTATGCCGCTTCGGATCTCGCGGAGAAACCCAGTCCGTCCGCCAAAATGGTAGTTTTCCAATCTGGCTTGAGCGCGTGGTCCCGTCGTTCACAGCTGAAGTAATCAACAATTTTTGTAATGTTAAATTTGCATTTTTCTAACACGACGTCGTCTCGCAAAAGATCCACAATGAGATAAAACAGATAAATAACGACATCCCATGACTTGGAAGAGTATTTAACACCAACTTATTTCTATTGATTTTTAACTTTTGACGTTTGGGGAGTACCTAATACGAATGCAATATAGTAATTAACGAAGCAAATTGTACTAATACAAAGGTTGAAGGGTTTAGGTATTATGGATTGGTTTAAAATTATGCAGTTTTAGAGGGCAAGTACTTATGTTAATTCGGGGAACAGATATCGTAATCGTAGGCATGTTAAGCGGTAGAGCTACCAAAATGTAAATAATAACCTAACCTAATAATAAGAAATACCTGTATATGTCGTGGCGTAGCAATGTATTAAGATTAAAAAAAGGTCTAGTAAGGTAAAATAACGGTTCGCCGCGACCCTACAGAAATTATTTTGACGTATATCAAACTGACGTTTCTAACGACATTCGAATTTTCTCCGGGAGGGCGTGTCTTAAAGTTTCAATCTTTAGGGCTTGTCTGTCGGCGAGTGGACCCCAAAAAGAGGCAAAATTAAATATGAAAACGCGAAAAGAACGTTACATAAATGCCCCCGAACGATTAAAGATGATCGAATGGATATCTCGTGCCCAGTCGCACGCCATTCCGCGGTTTGCGGAAAAAGAATTCTGTGGGGCAAAGTATACGTTTTCCAGCCGGCGAGAGAGTGCATTTTAACGTATTTACGGCCGCATTTCGAATCCTGCACGTGATTTCGCGGAAAGTTCTACATAAAAGGTTTGAAAAAGGCATCCGGTCGATAAATATGAGTATTTTCCGCGCGGCTTTAAATAAATAACGTAGGTAAAATAGGTAAAATAAAAACTAAATAGAGAAAACCGGCGAGGCGATCGTCAGGTTTCATCGGTAAGTAGGCGATAAGTAAGCAGTCGGACGTTTCACACAAAAATTGGGCCACGCCCCCCGTAGGGCTCCGGGAGAACCGGATTTTAAGTAGGAAGGAGCGGAAAGACCTCCACCGGAATACCCCCAAGCGACGTGGCGAACATGGCGGGGCCCTCCGGGCGTGTCTTAAAGCTTCAATCTTTACGGCTTGTCTGTCGTCGAGTGGACCCCAAAAAAGTCGAGTGCCCCACTGCAAATCGGCGCTTTTTCGGGGCGATCGTGCGACACAGACGGAGCTATCAGATTTTAATATATATTGATTGGCTGACGTGAGCAAACCGTTTATTTATTGTCTTTATATGAGCGAAAATATATAAATATGGCAACATTGCATCTAGGGCGCCTTGTTCATGTCGTAGCCGGCTGACGTCAGCCGGTCAGTAACAGCCTGAAAAGGGGATTAAGTAATATTTTCAGCTTAAATATGCATTTAATTTTTTTTTAATCACGCCATCGTATTATACTCATTTTTCTCTATCTGCTCTTAAAAATAATGACATTATGACTGAAACACCCTGTATATATACATGCAATGCAGTGCTTTCATAAATTCAAATCAGTCGATTTTTCGGGGTAACTTTGGTTAATTAAATGTTACCAACACTCGCTTGTTGCCAACCTAAGAGTTTATAATTTAATATATACATATCATTAAAACATCTCAAGCTTTCAATAATATTTTTTGTGTTTATTTTATTTTAAGGATTGTAACTTTGTAATAAGTCGTAAGCTTTCTAATGAATAACAAAAGAAATGCAATACACTGTGAATGCACCAAAAGAATATTTTAAACTGTTAAAAACTTTTTTTTTCTATTTTTTTGGCCATGGAAGGGTAATTTTTAAGGATTTTTAAGGGTTGAAAAGTAATTAAATTTCATAAATTATATAAAAAAACATTAAAGGAACTTTATCCAACATATTTGAACATTAATTGAATCTTTAAAATACGTAAATCTGCGATTTTCGCTTTTTTTTCATACAAGGGTAGTTTTCACCCCCAAATAGAAAAAAGCATACATCTAGCCAATATAACTTTTGAAATGGGGGGTCAGATGAGCTTGTATGCAAATTTTCAGGAAAATTCATGCTATCTATCCGAAAAAATTTGGAGCTTTTTCCTTGTTTTCGCCTTCAGTGACTGAACTAAGAACAAATAAAAAAAGCAAGAGTGAAGTTTTTATCAAAATCGTTTTTAAGGATTCTATGACCATCCAAAGACTGTAGTCAAGGTCAGAAAATTGGTGCGTTTAGCAAAATAATTTTGTCGCCGTTTGGCGAAAGATTAAATAATTACGTTATGAGCTTTTTATATTCAAATCCGGGCTTTAAAGTAAATTTTAAATACTGCAGGATACCGATACCTACTTACTTATCTCCGTGGCGCCTGTGCCGGTTCTTGACTTCTGGAGGCGGCTCATCGCTGCCCGTATCGGACTTGGACCGTTTTTTTCTTTTTTTAACCAAGGTGGAATTTAGCGTCGGGGAAAACGAGCCATACTCGTCTTCGCTGTCAGAATCCGACAATTCTTCCACTACCATGGCCTTGTTCAAATCTACCTCTGAAGACTCCCAACTGCTTAGATTCTTACAACATTTCCTGAAGATTATTTGAAACCGTTGAGTATGTAAGTGCGAAAGTAGAAATACAGGGTGATATATCTATGACAAACTTGGACAGATAGCTAGTTGGGTTAATTTCAAAGATTTTTTCTTATATGAAAATAGGTCCGATTCGTTTTTCTTTTTAAATTTACAAGGATTTTAAAAAATATAATTTCATATTTCAATCAAAGTAGTGTGATAAACAAAAATGATGGTTGCCATAACAATAATTATTGTTTGTGTCATTTGACACTTAGCGTTAAAGTGCTAAAAATGTCAACGATTGGAGAAAAAAGTATTAACACAATAGTGTGATTTACGTCTAAAATAAAAAAAATAAATAAAAATACTTACTCTAATTTTATAGATTTGAATTATCTTTTTAAACACTATCAAATTTTGAATAAAAATTATTTGTTCCTGTGTTTTTTTTTAATGTAATGTCTCCAACATTGGCCTAGTTTAGTTGAAATATACTAGACAAAGCGAAATCGGCGGCTGGTCACAATTTGTTTAAACTAATTTTTTTAAACAAATTGTAAAAATTACAAATTAAACAAATTGTCTTGAAAATTACCGTTTTCGCATTTTTTCGTACATTAAATTATTTATAACTCGGAAACCGGATTTTAGGAGCATAGTGCATAGGAACTATTTTGTTTAGAATACCCCAAAATACCTAATAAAAATTGTCCGGAGCAAAACAATTAATTTTTACGATTTGATTAAAAAAAAATTTGTTTAAACAAATTGTGACCAGGTTACCGGCCGGTAACATTTTGATCCTCATTCAGGTGATTATGCAAAAAAATCAAATCCACAAATTTTTTCATACGAAGCCGCCGATTTCACCTTGTCTATACTGTGGTCACTACAAACTCAAACGAAGTAAACAATTACGTGCAGCCACGGCACATAAAACTGCACAGGGATGTATTTAGGAAAGTTAAAACAGGAATTATTAAAGAATTTAAAAAAATATAAGCAAAATACCATATGCTTTTACCCTTGTTTTTCTTATTCAACCAATAGTCCAGACAGTATCTGTTTCAAAAAGTCCATATTTGGGTGAATTGTATATCCACGGAGATTTTTGGCTTTTTGGCTTTCAAATATCTCTAGAAATGAAAATTTTTCTATCCGCATAAAAAAACGTGGGCTTAACTTTTGGTGGCACAATATGTTAAAAAAAATCGAGAAATGTCATATTTTTCCCTATTTAATTATGTATCTTTTCATGAATTGATTTTAGGCGAAAATGGAAGAGGAAAAAAATGTCTGTAATAATTTTTTTTTTTTACAAAATATGACTAGTTACAAATCGAATGAATCATGATTATTATTGTAAAAATAAAAAAAATCGCCAAAAATAGGGTTAAAACACATTACTCCTTAGGGAATTTTTTTGGGGTCTTTAAATTGGGTATAGGACCTTCATATTTGGCTCAAGAAAACTTCATGTTATGCAGAATCATCACACCAAATTTCATCAAAATCGGTGCGATAGATTTTGCATAATAATATTGCAATCCAAATTTTGAAATAAAAATGCAAATTTTGAAAATTTTGCACAGCAAAAACTGAGGCCCTTAGATACTTGAAAATTTAATCACATGTAAAAGGGCTCTCAAGCTTTCAAACACTTCGAACCCATCAATTAGGAGAGCTCTGGCGCTTGTTTAAACGTTGGTCGAATTTTTGTACTTATAAGCAATTAGAATAACTTTGTGAATATTCAACCAAATCAATTTTTTTAAAATAGGTTTTAAAAGTTCTTGGAAAGACGCTTCTTTAAAAAAAAAAGATCGATTGGTCAATTAGTTACGTAGTTATAGCCGATCAAAGTTAACCGTCATTTACACTAAATGTACTAGGACATCCGGGCTAATTTTTCTAAAAATACCTTTGGTATTCCGAGTACTTACCAGGTCTCAGTTTGCAATACTTTTCTTCAGTGGCAACCTACTTTAAAACGTGTTTAAAGTTATTTACGCAAGCGAGAAATTCAAGAAAATCGTGGGGTGGTGGTGGGGGAAGCTGAGAGCGCGGCCGCTTCGGCCTGCTCGAAATTGAATCGGCGAGTTCAAAACCGCGACGCGCTTAAAAATTTTTAATATATCAGCTTCTACAGGTCCGATTTTGATGATTTTTTTTTAAATCGATGTCTTGCGGTTTAAAAAAACAATGAGCGTATTTTCAAAAGCTCATCGTTAATAATTATTGGTCTTTCAACAGTCCGATAATTATTTATCTTTAAACTTCCTTTAATTACCAACTTTATTTTTTTATTGTATCAAAAGTAAGTACATAAACTTATATGCTGTTTATCAAAGATCAAAAACAAATTTATTTAAATATTCTAAAATTGTTTAAACAAAAATTATTTTCAAAATATGTCGAAAATTAGTAATATAATGAGTTAATTTCTCATTTGCTTATATTTTAAACAATAAATAATATTTGAATTATACTTTAATCACAAAAGAAGTGATGATTAAATTAATAAATTAATTATAAATAATCAATTTTTATCAATCAGGCGTTTGAAAACTTGAGAGCTCTTCTATATGTGATTAAATTTTCAATTATTTAAGGCCTTTGGTTTTTGCTGTACAAAATTTTGAAGATTTGCAAATCCTTTTTGAAAATTGTGATTCCAAAATTATTATGTAAAATCTATCAAACCAATTTTGATAAAATTTGCTGTGATGATTCTACATAACATGAAGTTTTCTTGAGCCAAATATGAAAGTTCTATACCCAATTTGAAGATCCCAAAAAGATTCCTAAAGAGTAATGTTTTTTTAACCCCATTTTTGGCGATTTTTTCGATTTTTACAATAATAATCATGATTCTTTCGATTTGTAACTAGTCATATCTTGTAAAAAATTTAATTAGACTCATTTTTTTCCTCTTCTATTTTCGTCTAAAATCAACTCTTGAAAAGATACATAATTAAATAGGAGGAAAAATATGACATATTTCGAATTTTTTAACGTATTGTGCCGCCAAAAGTTAAGCCCACGTTTTTTTTATGCGCATGGAAAAATTTTCATTTCTAGTGATATTTGAAAGCCAAAAAGCCAAAAATCTCCGTGGATATACGATTCACCCAAACCAAAACAGATACCGCCTAGTCTACAATTGATTAGACGAATCAGTGCATTTTAAATTAATCAGAAACAACTTAGGTACAACAGCAACAAAATTAAACCGTGAATGATACGCATGAAACGAGAACTATTATTGTTGTGTTGTGAAGTACGATTCTAAATGAAGTGTCTTTGGCTGTATGGTGTGTTTGTACCTTCATCTTCATTGTTAAGTTTCTGTGTGATGTTATGGAGAAAACATCAAGAATAATAATAATAATAACAATATGGAACTTATCATATTAATGAATATTTTAAATAAATAAATAATTTAATTAATAAACTGCTTACAAACAAGAAGAATCAACATCACTGCGATGTCTACTTCTCTTCCTCTCCACTTTCAACGGTTTTAGAGACCTAAGCGAAGCGTTTTGATCCCGCGCAGGTTCCACGTAGTCGTTCCACGTAATGGGACTCGGTGGGATTGGGGGTATCAGAGGCGGCGCCGTCTGGGTGCCAGAACTATCCCATCTTACACCCTTCTCTCTGAGATCCATTCCCGATTGTTTCATGCTGATGTTACCTGTGCTGCTTGTGTCCATCAGAAATTTCCTTCTGGCCCTTTGAAATTCCTCCAGCTGCTTTAGAACTATTTCCTTTTCAGCATGTTCTGTCTTCTCTAGGCCCTGTGCTGGTTTTAAGCTACAAGGACAAGAGACTTGTTTTGAGTAACACCAGTAATAAAGCTAGCTAACTCTTATAGCTATGAAGGTACTTCCATTATGGCTAAACTAATTTTTGGACCATTATTTGCGTTATTAATGATCACCGCTTTTAATATTTTAGATAATGATGTCTATGTACAGGGTGTCCCATTAATATTGCGAAAAAATTGAGAGGGAGTTTCTTTGACCAAAGATAAGAAAGAAAGTTCCTATAAACCTATGTCCGAGAATGCTTCGTTTCGGAGATACAGGGTGTTGAAATTTAGAGAAAATACAAAGTTTTTACTAATAACTGGAGAACAGTAATTCCGATTTTTTTGAAATTTGATATGTTTGTTTATAAAAACGGTCTTCTGACGTAATTTGATTTATTTTATCTATTCCAGCGGCCGGCGTCCGGGGACTCACTCCTGTTGATATTAATAAGTAAACACAAGAGACGTCACTGCTTTTTCTTAGGTGTCATATTTTTTTCTAATTATGCGATTAAAAATACAACTTTTTTGTCACTTTACTTTTTTTTGATATTTTGCTTCGTTTTCGAGCAAAAAATTAATATCCTTTCATGCGCACATTCTTAAGGGAAGTAGAATACAAAAATAGAAATTCAATGTTTTAGTTATTTCTTTAGTACTATTAATCAACTTTAACAATACATTTGAAGGAAAAACAATGTAACAAGCTGAGAAACAATAACTCAGTATATAATATATTTTTTAAATAATTATTATTAACAGAAACATAAGAAAAAATATTCAACAAACAGCAATGATATGAAAAATAGTTCGTTCAACTCTAATACAAGCATCTATCCTACGACACATTGATTGGCGAACCTATTCAAATATTCCGGCTGTGTCTAATTGTTCCACAGGATGCGACAATGCGGTTTCTTAATTCGTCTATGGTTTGCACTGGAGTCGTATAAAACAAATGTTTGTGTGCGAGATCGCCCGTTTCCTGCGGTAAGTTTTCAAAAACTTCCAGTTTCACTAAGACGTTGATGAAGACGGGTGAAGATAGTACGATGAGGAATTATACGATTAGGGTATTTCTGCTCATAGAGGCGCCTGGCCTGGCGACTAATGCATTACTGTTGGCAAGGCCATAAAGAAAATGCATATCGCACATTTCACTATTTGTGTAATTCATTTTGGCAAGCAGGAATTGGCAACTACACAGTTCAAGTACTTATTAAAATCACACACTTAAGCTATTAATTTTTTGCTCGAAAACGAAGCAAGATATCAAAAAAAGTAGAGAGACAAAGAAGTTGTATTTTTAATCGCATAATTAGAAAAATGACACCTACGAAAAAGCAGTGATGTCTCATATGTTTGTTTATTAATATCAACAGGGGTGAGTCTCCGGACGCCGCTGGAGTAGATAAAGTAAATGAAATTATGTCAGAAGACGTCTACCGTTTTCATAAACAAACATACCAAATTTCAAAAAATCGGAATAAGGGTTCTCCAGATATTAGTAAAAACCTTTCATTTTTTCTAAATTTCAACACCTTGTATCTCCAAAACGAAGCATTTTCGGACATAGGTTTATAGGAACTTTCTTTCTTATTTTTGGTCAAGGAAACTCCCCCTGAATTTTTTCGCAATATTAATGGGACACCCTGTAGTTCTATTTACTGCAACTACCTGTGACTTGTCATTGGCAACTCGTTGAACAATCTAACGACGATGAAACATTCATTCAAACAGAGGAAAGCTGGGATTATGGTCACGACATTGAGACAAAAGTTCAATCATCACAATGGATTGGCAAAGCATCTCCATGCCCCAAGAAATCACGTCAATCTCGATGAAATGTCAGTGATGCTCACTGTTTTTTCGACTTTAATGGACTTGAGCATTTTGAATTCTTGCCTTAAGGATCGAAATTTCAACTAGTAATACATATGTGTATCTAGTTTATTATTTTATTCTTGTTATTAAGGGTTGTTCATTTTCCAATGACAAGATTCATTTTCTCATATTACGTCAAACTACGAGGTAGACTATATTAATTTTACACTTACTAGGAAAAATTTGCTGGAGCATCAGAGCTGCTTGCACGATATTGTCCCGCAGTGTTGCAAGGGCTTTTACATTCTGCTCCAATGGATTCGGCAAGAGCAATTGGTAAAGTTCCATTGAAAACTTCCTTTTTCTTCGCTATGACGATGGGTTGTGAATAGAGATTCGCTGGGATTTCGATGATTGTGTCATCTGTGGGGTCGATGGTGCCTTTGGGGACGATTAATTTTTGGATTTTAGGAGCATTTTTCGCATCCTTTTTTGGCATAATGAATTTTGAAGAATTTGGCCGAAAGACATGTTTAGCTATGCATAATGTCAAAATTGAAGTAGGAAATGTCACTTGGTTTCAATTAAATACAACTAGAGACCGTTGTGGTAGGAATTGTATTATGCAATTGTTTATTTTCGTCTGGTAATGCTTTGTAAAGGTTAAAGTACATGTTAGCTTTTTTCAGCAACTTCTTTTTTTGAAAGACTGACTGGTCAATTCAGAAATGTTTTTCAAGGTTTATAAGTTTAACTGTGGTTCAGGAACTCAAAATTCAAAGCATAAGAAGAATTTGAGGTGCAATTTTACAAAGTTTATTTGAGATTCCAACGAAAAATCAAATTTCATGGTATTCGTGTTTAAAAGGACTATCCAGCGAGGTGTCACTCCATATACCGTGCTATTTAGATAAAAAATTAGGATGACGGTATATCCGGAAAGCGAGTAGTACCACCTATGCGTACGTCACATCAAAAAGTACTGAACGAAAAAAAATAATTGACCTGTTCCAGCATTTTGTAAACAAATGCATAATAAAAGTTTTATGAATTATTTTATTAGTACCTATATTAGTATAGAACCTGCATAAATGATTACAAGTCACGTAACTAATAATTTTGTTTGGTTGTGATTGGTGTAATTTTTCACGAGATTCTATTCAGCCAACCGACGATCGCACTATCTCGGGTGTAGATGTAACAGTTTGTCAGTGTTCATTGTAAACGAAAAATTAATATTGGCGACGGCGACGCCAAAATTTAGGAATTTTTCGTTACCAATACCAGCCCTGCAATGTTGGTTGTTTAATCTCAGGTATCACGTGGCTTTTAAACATTTATGTTTATATTTTAGCACTTCAGTCTTGAGGTATATCTTACGTTAAATGTGAAATTCATAATTCTTATATGTGGAGGACAAAACAACCTAACATTATTTTAATTTAATACAATTTTACGAAATAATTTGTATTTACTGAATTTTTGTAAGCATTATACCAGTTATGTTGAATTTTTAACCTGAGATTAACAGATTAGTTTAGACAAATATTAGACGTATTTTTTAAAGCAGGTATTCAGTGTGACCCCGGATGTAGTACCGCACACTTGTAAACTTTTTTATTGTTGAATTTTTAACGAAAAGAAAAATTAAAGACACTTTGTTTAAGGAAAATTTCACATTTTGAAATTTTTTAGATGCCCTGTTTGTTTTATTACATATTTGATTACTGGCTTCCAAAGAAAAGCAAAGCTTTTGATTAAGAATAACTTTTTACACCATCCTGGGACACAATGTATTTTAGATACAAAATTAATCCACCTTCTTTCACAGATTTCTGAAACTGTGGACAATATCAAAAGTTAGAAGGACCCTCATTTAATAACGTTGGCTATATTACACTCCTTTTTTATTGTTTTCTCGCAAATTATTAAAAAATGGATAGACTAAAACCAGTTACTAGGTATTAATTGTACCATTTGAATCAAATAAACTGTTTGTCCTGTTTGACGTGTTGCAAAGAAAACTAGGCAGGTATACTCAGAAATGCTTTATTTTCAGCAACATAGACAGTGAAAAATCAGTTAAAAAAATGTATCAGGAAGAACTCCAACAATTTCACCGGCTGGGTTTTGTTCTATTTTTCAGAATAAATAGTATCACCCTCCTCGAAAAAATGTCGACAATCTTCTATAGTGAGCTAAAAAGAATATATAAAATGCATTTTATCTTTGATACTACTGAGAGAGATAGAAAACAACTTTTTCGCTTTTCAAGAAAAAGTCGTCATATGATAGTATCTAATATACTTATAAATATAACTAAGACACTTAATTTTATACACATAATTTAAACTATAATAGTCCACAATACAGGACCCCCCCTGGAAAGTTGATTACCACACACTTTATAACTCGTGAGGAGCTTCGTTTTGACGAGTCTACCACACTTTTCCTCTGCAACCTTTCTCGATTCCTCCGCTTTTCCACTCGGAAAAGTTTAAAAACATGTCAATTTTCCGGGGTCTTGAAAAGTCAAGACCACATCTTTTTTTTAGCTTAAGTTACTGGAAATTTTGTTGCAAATGCCGATTTAAATTTGTCCGACAGAAATTCTTCCGACAATGACGTGTCTACCGGCCGAAATATGCCAAAATGATAGGTTATTGAAAATCAATTACCACATCGGTAATTTTTAGTAAAATTAATTGTAAATAATTAATTCAGTCGAAAAGTACTGTTGTCCGACAAATTTCAAGCCGCGTTTTTTAAGTCCGACAGCTGGAAATCGGAATTTTCACGGGGTATGATAAATCGATTACCACATGTCGGACAAAAATAACACACGATAGAGAAGTGTTTTTTATAAGCAAAAATTGTAATGTCCGACAAAAATATATCCGCAAATCGTCAGTCCGACAAAAAAAGATGAAAAAAATTTCGTAAAAAGTGTACACAAGTATTTATAATTTCTAATAAACTATTTTCAGGTATTAAGCAAAATTCCATATAAATATATATTTTTTTCGTTTTATTCTTGTAATTGTAAATCTCTTATGCTCAAATTAGCCAAATAAATAAATGTGTTAAAAAATTATGCACAAAAGTTTCAGAATTTTCTTTCAGAAAAATAGGAAAATTTTTATAAAAAAATAACAAACGCGAATAAAGACTTGAAAGAGAAAAAAGAATTTTTATATCAAGTATAATAGGCCAATCATTATAGCTTTTTTTCGGGAAAAAAATACTATCAGAAGTTTTTCTGCGGAATATTGTTCAGAACCGTGTTATAAACAAAATATCAAAAAATCAACTCGAGACTAGTTGGGAAACTTTGTTAAAACAATGGTCAAAATTATGAAAAAGTAGTTTTTCGACTGGCGTAAAAAACTGTTATTCATAGAGAAAAAAAGGTTTATACAAAAAAAGTAGGTATTAAATAAATCTGTAAAATAAGACAAGTCCGATTAAATTCCGATAATTTGTTTATGCGCAAGAGCTCAAAAATGGTCGAAATTGTCCGCTTTTTTCAATTGCTAATAATTAATGCAATTTTCATCGCAGACACTTGTAATTCAGGATTTTTGAAGCTTTTTGCACCCTTAATAAGTGGTAAAAATTTCAGCCCAAAAACTTCATTAGCT
>NW_019416361.1:1077665-1096378 GCF_000390285.2 Anoplophora glabripennis
CTTTGAGGGTAGATTTGTCGACTCAAAATAAGACAAATATTTCATATAAACATGGGTCCGCAAATCCACCCTATGGGAGGTAGAGGCGTTTGAAGATTTGAAGATGACTTTTGCCAATAACTTTTAACTGCTTTGAAGGAGAGGAATAAGTTATGGGTTAGAGTTTACAGAACCGTTTAGAAATGTTATAAATTTTGAATTTTCACATATTTTTTTTTTTAGTGTACCCCTCCAATTACCTGTATCGGCGACACTGATTTTCAGAAAGAAACCGTTTGCACATTATTCTTAACGCATAGTTGATGTTTACTCGTGTACAAATTTTGACATTTTTATCTTTAGCCGATTTAAAAATAATTAAGAAAAACCATTTGGAAAGTAACAACTTCAACACACTGTGTCTCGAAAACAGGGCGTCTACGATAAAAACTTTACATGAACTACCCCTATTATTTTCCCATGAGGATTCAAAATATTTTTAAAATTGGTTTAATTGGTTTTTTAACAACAAATCTATGTATAAGTTGTTTATCAAAACAATATTGCAAATTTTAATTTAAAAAAAAACAAGCAAAAATTTATGCATTCATTTTACAGTTACCATTTTTTATTGCAATGTAATCTTCTTATTATATTATCTAATTACTTTCGGTGTACTTACTTAGGTAGTGAAGAATGGGTTATTTAAAAATGAGCAGCGTTGGATCCATGCATATCTCTTCCACTCCCTTGTCCTTACTGCCTGTTAAGAAAATTTAGTTTAGTTGTGATTTTAACTGTTAAATTTAACAAGGCATGTACACCACTATAATTTTATTATTACTATTATTATTATTTTTAGACGCTGGCGCTGTAGAAATTGAAATTATTAGAAGTATGATTAGTAAAAAGTAATTTCGTTGTAAGTGATGTAGATTAGGGCCAAATTCAGAGACTTCCCTAAATCTATACTAACCTTTCACTCATCTCAAACTTATGCTTCACTCAACTTAGGGTGCCCTCATGTCATTCTCAATTCTGGTATTCAGAAATGTGTATAAATGAGTCACTAACTTGAGTGTGCATCAAACCACAAATTACTAGATAAGGAAACAGTTGCCTACTCAAATATTACCAAAAATATGTCATCAGTGGAAACCTAATGTCACAGTATTTCTTTATTTTGAATTTGAATAACTGACGTTGAAAATATATACATAATAAGTTACATTTAAATAATAAATAATGAAAATCAAAAGGTCTAATTAATTATCCAGGTAAAAACGATCCTCATATATTCCAAGTAATAATTAGTTAGTAGTTAGTAATATTTAGTTCATTTTCCCTACTATATACTTCATATAGATTAGAATGAGTGACAAGCAATCATTTATGAGGTATGTAACAGAAATAATTTTTAAAAAATAATTATAATTTATATAGCGTTCACGTATAGAATATCCTTTATTGAATACCTGGACTTAATTATTTGTAAAATATACTGCTAGAATATTATGAAACCACAAAATTAATAAATTAGGAACATATAAGCACACGTCAGACACCACTAATATGTCACTAACCTAGCACTCATTTGTGAGGGCAATTTGAGTACGATTTAAGTGACTCATTGAATTAGAATTGTTTATGAATACGATTAGGGTGAGTTTAGTATGAGATAAGTGTGAGCGGAACTTTAGTGAGATCTATGAATTTGGGCCTAAATCTTAAAATAATGCAAAAGTTACCAACTTTCCTGAGATAGGTGGTGTTTCCAATGGTCTTTGGAAACTTACCACCTATCTCTTGCAAACTTGTTGAAAAATTCGCCAACTATTCTGAATTGGACCGTTGAATGAGTGATAAAAAAAGATGTTACAGATTTTCACTTAGGGCCAAATTCAGAGACTTCCCTAAATCTATACTAACCTTTCACTCATCTCAAACTTATGCTTCACTCAACTTAGGGTGCCCTCATGTCATTCTCAATTCTGGTATTCAGAAATGTGTATAAATGAGTCACTAACTTGAGTGTGCATCAAACCACAAATTACTAGATAAGGAAACAGTTGGCTACTCGAATATTACCAAAAATATGTCATCAGTGGAAACCTAATGTCAGTATTTCTTTATTTTGAATTTGAATAACTGACGTTGAAAATATATACACATAATAAGTTATATTTAAATAATAAATAATGAAAATCAAAAGGTTTAAATAATTATCCAGAATACGTATACGAATACGTATAGAATATCTTTTATTGAATACCTGGACTTAATTATTTGTAAAATATACTGCTAGAATATTATGAAACCACAAAATTAATAAATTAGGAACATATAAGCACACGTCAGACACCACTAATATGTCACTAAGTGGTCACTAACCTAGCACTCATTTGTGAGGACAATTTGAGTACGATTTAAGTGACTCATTGAATTAGAATTGTTTATGAATACGATTAGGGTGAGTTTAGTATGAGATAAGTGTGAGCGGAACTTTATCGAGATCTATGAATTTGAGCCTTATAATCTTTAAATTCGTATTTTTCTCTGTACCTTTAAACTTAGTGGAAATACACTTTTGATGTAAAAATAACATCGGCACACAAGAAAATCGAGTGCGAATGTGTGTTTATCTGTCTGATTTTTTTACCTGCCCACCTGTTTGTTTGCTTGTGAGTCTGTATTTATCATCCGCCTGTATTTTCTCTCTGTCCATCTACCTGACATCCTGCCTTTCCACCTGCCTTTTTGTCGGTAATTTTGTCTATCTTTCTGTCTGGCTAAATAACTAAATGTTTCTGTCTGTCTGTTTTTCTGCCACCCTCCGTCAACAGACAAAAGTAGGCAGGTGGGCTTTCGTTATTTTTTTTTCCAATTTTTCGCCTCCTATCCTTACTTTAACTTTAAACGACCTTAAACATGAGGTGATAGCGGTCAACCGACATCGGTTCAGACTCAGTGACCCAAAAAACCCATGAATGAAAATTTTCAGATTTTTTCAACCACCTTTTCTTAGTTTGACCTTCAATTGACCTTGAACCTGACGTGATAGGGCTTAACCAACCTCGGCATCGGAATCAACGACCCCAAAAACCCCTGGGTACCTAGGTAGAGTCCGGTGTTTTTTCAAACTAAATGTTGACATCAAAATCAGTAGCACTGGCGGAGTCTACATCTTTGCACTCGAATTTTTTTGTGTACCGATGAATTAAATGTTTCAAAATATCATTTGAACGTTCTCTGCGCCAAAAATCGATTTATACAAGTTAATATTCGTACTTAAAGGTCTAGGCATTAAATTATCTAAGAACCCACCGTCAAAACCGAAACCGAAATTAAGGTGCGTCTATCCATAGATTCTCGTAATGGGTCCGCCCCCACATAGCCTAGACCGAGAATAAAACGGACAGATCCTAACTAAGGCCACGTCATAACATCCCGAAAAACTCATACTTTGAATGCCATGAAAGCTTTAAAATCCGCTCTAAAATCCGCCGATCTCGACTACTCACCTAAAAAAATTCACGTGCCATTTGATCTCGCCACTCATTTGTGCCATGTAAATTTAGAGGCTGCAAAATGTATATGCAATCCAAAGAACCTGTAATTAGATGCTATTTACTCAACTAGATACTCAAATCACATTTTTTTCTAATATCTAAATTTTATTATATATATTTTTATTTTTAAACGTTTAAATCAATTTGAAGCTGAATAAATAAGCTCGCTGACCTTTGTATTGATTGAGTTCTAAGTTCTAAAAGTAAAAAAATTTGATTTTTTTTTCTTTTGAAATCTCAAAAAAAATTGTCTAAAAATCTTCATAATGCTTTTTGTTTATTTCAATACGGCCATTTTTCACTGAGATACAGTTTTTCGAAAATCACTAAAAGATTAATGAAAATTTGTTGTTCCTTTAATTTTTTCCAGTAATGTACTAATTGTGTTTGTGATAATTCTATATTTGTTTTTTTATGTTTTGTGTTTGATTTCTTTTGGCTAATTAGTTATTATTGAAAATTATTGCCTAGGAAAAACTAACAATTATTTTCTGCTCTTTGAAAAAATGAGGAGAGAATCTTATTGCTTTAAGCACGTTATTCTTCACTGATGTATAGTCCAGACGGTATCTGTTTCAAAGAGTTCCTATTTGGGTGAATCGTATATCCACGGAGATTTTTGGCCTTTTGGCTTTCAAGTATCACTAGAAATGAAAATTTTTCTATGCGCATAAAAGAAAACGTGGGCTTATCTTTTGAAGGCACAATATATTAAAAAAAATCGAAAAATGTTATATTTTTCTTCCTATTTAATTATGTATCTTTTCAAGAGTTCATTTTAGGCGAAAATGGAAGAGAAAAAAATGTTTGTAATTACATTTTTTACAAAATATGACTAGTTACAAATCGAATGAATCATGATTATTATTGTAAAAATCGAAAAAATCGCCAAAAATGAGGTTAAAAAACATTACTAATGTTTAAACAAGCGCCAGAGCTCTCCTAATTGACGGATTCGAATTTTTCAAAAAGCGTTTGAAACCTTGAGAGGAGAGCCCTTCTACTAATTTTCAAGTATATAAAGGCTTTGGTTTTTGCTGTGCAGAATTTTGAAAATTTGCAATTTTTTTTTCAAAATCTAGATTGCAAAATTATTATGCAAAATCTATAGAACCGATTTTGATAAAATTTGGTGTGATGATTCTACATAACATGAAGTTTTCTTGAGCCAAGTATGAAGGTCCTACACACAATTTAAAGACCCCAAAAAAATTCCCTAAAAAGTATTGTTTTTTAACCCCATTTTTGGCGATTATTTCAAATTTTGCAATAATAATCATGATTCAATCGATTTGTAACTAGTCATATTTTGTAAAAAAAAATAATTACAAATATTTTTTTCCTCTTCTATTTTCGCTTAAAATCAACTCTTGAAAAGATACATAATTAAATAGGAAGACAAATATGACATTTTTCGAATTTTTTCAACATATTGTGCCGCCAAAAGTTAAGCCCACGTTTTTTTTTATGCGCATAGAAAAAATTTTAATTTCTAGTGATATTTGAAAGCCAAAAAGCCAAAAATCTCCGTGGATATACGATTCACCCAAACCAAAACAGATACCACCTAATTTAGTAGTATTTTGTACAAATTCGAAAGAAATACTTTTGATGTGATGTGCCAGTTCAATAAAAATTCCATCAGGACCTTTAAAATCTTTAAAAGTACTGCAGGAAGTCGTGGTACTATTAGTATTCAACCGAAGTATTGGCTACAAATATTTCTCTTGCTAAAATAATATGGCAGCGCTGATTAAAGATAATTTCACTGTTAGTTCAAAAGTTGGAAAAGTGTGAAACAAAATCAAATGCATGATTATTCTCATTGATTCGTGTTCATCCAATGTGCCACATGGAAAGAACTTTTTGGAATCAGTCACAAAGGAACAGGAATTTTTTCAGTCGCGGTCCTTTAACTTTGAAATTCACGAGTCTATTGTATCTGTTGAGTATCAAAGATCACCTCAAATGCAAAAGTAACGTCAGTATCACTCCCTGTTCCCTACTTTATTACTACAGTAAAGGGAATGAACTACCAAAGACTCACCAAAATGTTGTTATAACCCGTACATTTCTCCACTAACAACTGCGTAAAATGTAATTCCGTATCCAGAAATTGGGACCTTTAGAATGTATGTATTACCTGAAATATGTAATGAAGAAGTAAATTTTATAGTACCTCAATAATTATTAAAAAAAAAGAACATGTATCATATGAAAATGGGCATGGTGCAAAAATAAACTATAAAGTTAGAACGTTCAACCATGCAGCAATATTTTTTGGTCATCACACCGAGAAACATTATAGAGACCGATACAAATCAGTTCGCGTTTCTGACTCGGGCAGAGATTGAGAAGGAACGCACTCGGCTAGAAGGAATAAGACCGTAGGCGTGTCGATTTGGGACTGGAGCGCTTCCTTTACCGTGTCCAGAACGCATTTGTGGGTGGAACTATTTCAGTCGCAAACTTATTTGTGTCGATCTCCCACTCCCACAAAAAAGTTACAAGAAAAATAGAATTTATGTCAAACTGAATAAACATAAACTTACCGTAATGCGGTTTCTCAGTTTCACTTCGGTAAAAATCAGTTTTCTACATCCATTACTTTTTCAAAACTGTGAGTTGTCGATCTTTTGCTGTTCAGTTCTCTAACCAAAGCGCTGTTGTTTTGAGCCGTAACTAAAATATGAAGAATACTTTCCTGGGCGCTAAATCGTAATTCAATCCCACACGTCAATTGCTCTATCACATCAGGTTTTTGTGATATCCTAACTTAAAAGCGTGCATTTTCCGCTATATTTGTTATATTACATCAAAGTACTACTCTTCTTCAAAATCTATTTCTATTAGTTCGAATACATCACTTGCAATTATTTAGTTTGGCGTATTCATCAATATTCGGAAAGAACCTTAATGTGGGCTCGTTCAAATTGGCTGAAATTGTGGTAACTTGTTGGTTTTGTGTTACTGACCGAAAATCAGTACTTTCCTACTTATAGCAGTCTGAGTCAGTTCTGTTGAAAATGGCTGCAAAATAGTATCACTGACTCAGGCCGCTCTAAGTAGGAAATAATTGATTTTCTGGCCCAACTACTGTGGTGGAAACTTTTGGTCAGTAACACAAAACATTTTAGGATATCTCAGAAACATGATGTGATGGAGCAATCCTGAGATCGGATTCTGATTTAGCGTTTCAAAAACCAATCATTGTTTTTAAGCGGTGAGGGTTAAGTTCCTAGTTAAGTGGGTAGGCTTTCTGTAAATTTGGAATTTGGAAACAGTATAAGTAGAAATTAAGGGTTTTTTCATCAAGTCTTGACCCACTATTTGGCAAACAGACCTGAACTGTTCAATCAATAGATTTAAATAACAGAGTTAAGACTTCTACAAGAATCATTTGATGGCTAGTGTATGTATTACTGTCAACACTAAGAGTGCACGGTCCATATAAAATGAATATTAGTGGAGACGTTTAAAGGAAACTTCGGAAAAACTATCTAGGTTACATTGCGGTTGTTCCTATCACTATTATTGTCGTCATCGTCGTCACGTCGAAGCTTTGACACGTAACCTTTCTGTCGTGCCGGGATATAAGTTCTTTCTGGTACCGAGGCGGTTTGCGATCTGGATCTGGACACCTGCTGTTGAACGGGAACTGATGCGGCATAGGGTGTGGTTCTTGGAGGGACTGAGATCCCGCTCGGTGCAGTGGTTGGTCTCAGACTTTCTGTGAAGAAATAAAAATTATATTAATAAGTACAATTACTGTTATAACGCATATTATCTTAGCAAAACTTTTTTATTGGTCTACTTTTCTCAGAGTAGAAAAATACTTTTTATGTCTCATTCGCACCAAACACATATCCCATGAAATGAAGGAAAACAAACCTAAAATGTTAAAACCGCGAAACTTCATGTTATTTACAATCATAACACCAAATTTCATCAAAATCGGTTTGATAGATTTTGCATAATAATTTTGCAATCCAGATTTTGAAAAAAAGTGTTCAAAATTTTTCACAGCAAAAACCAGGAGCCTTAGATACTTGGAAATTTAATCACATATAGAAGGGCTATCAAGCTTTCAAACGCTTTTTAAAAAATTCGAATCCGTCAATTAAGCGAGCTCTGGCGCCTGTTTAAACATTGGCCGAATTTTTGTACTTATAAACAATTAGAATAACTTTGTGAATATTCAATCAAATCAGAATTTTTAAAGCAGGTTTTAAAAGTTATTGGAAAGACGCTTCTTAAAAAAAAAAACAGATCGATTGATTAATTAATTACGTAGTTATAGCCGATCAAAGTTAACCGTCATTTACACTAAATGTACTGGGACATCCGAGCTCATTTTTCGAAAAATATCTTTGGTAGAAGGAAGAAAAATTTTCATTTCTAGGGATATTTGAAAGCCAAAAAGCCAAAAACCTCCGTGGATATACGATTCACCCAAATATGGACTTTTTGAAACAGATACCGTCTGGACAACTAATATATTTCCGTTTCAGTGTTAACATTTCAATTCTACACAAAGAATCATCAGAGGCGTAGGGAAAGGGTGAAAGTGCTATCATAGCTTCTTCCAATTTTTCAAAATACATATAAGACCTCTTATTTTAAAAAGTGATTCTACAATACCTAACCTACAAATGATTCGAGCAATTTTACAACTTACGTGTATCATCTCCACATCCATAATAAATCATAATAATTTTTCACTGAAATGTGCAACTTAAATGAAAGAAAAAATGGCCACACTTAAATTTTGACAATTTACTGACGTTCGTCCTTCTCTCCATAGCCCACATGAAAAAACGGTAGTATATATAGAGGTATTAAAAATTTAAAGCAGATAAACATTTAAAAAAATTTATTTTTGTTTGCTGGTGAGCCTTTCCAGGTTTTAAAAAGTGTATATTTTTATCAATTGGAGTCCTTGCAGTGAGTAATATTAATAAGTCAACATCTTCACCAACTACAATAGTTAAATTGTTCTATTGCTGTTTCAATTAAGGACATCTGCGTCATTTTGACTAAGGGACTGAGTTTTTTTTGAGTGTATATTCTCAGAATAGTATAGTTTATACATATAAGGGACACAAATAGGCATTTTTACTTGCATTAAGCGCCTGACTATGCATATACGTTGCATATATGTGCATATCATGTAGAAGGTGACTCCTTCAACTTTTAGAATCACGGTATCTCAGGAATGGTGGTTCTTAGAAAAAAAAAGTATAGGAACCATTTTTGTAGATAATTTTTAGATCTATAATTTTTGTCTGAACTACTTTTTTGATAAAACTTACCGTTTTCGAAAAAAATCCAAAAAACCTCAAATTTTGACTTTTGACCCCGAATAACTTTTTTAGCACACATGGGATCGGTGGGTACTTTTGACACTTTATTTCTAATGGTGTACCCAAGGTCTCCACCAAAATTTAGCTCTGTCGGAATTTTTGTAATTTGACCACTATTTTTATGACTAATTTGACCGGACTACGGTTGTAGTTAAAGTATTGTAGATAATACTTGTGGTGACTGGGCTTTTACCGCACATGATTGACTGAAAAAAAAAACAGTCATTAAAACAATATTTAGAATAAGACTCATGTTCAATCAGTCCTCTATTTATTTCAGTTACAGAGAAGAAAAGGGAAGTATATTAAAATTGCTGTCTTCTGGGGACAGGCTGAGGCTGTGCGAAGGGGCATCCTGACCACCCAGGGCGGCTTCTTGGTACGGTGTAAGTACTATTGAAGGGTGGATTAAAGTTCGATGCGTCCAAAGTCTGTACTGGGGACGGTTGGTTGATGTTACGCCGTCTTCTACCGCCACCGCTACCCTGTTCTACCACGGCTTGGAACACATTCTGATCGACACCTTCGGAAGCATCGAATTCGAACTCGAATCTTTCGGAGGGACCCTCGTTCGACATACTCACGGTCTTCGAGCTCAGGTGCAAGATCTGAGGCGCGTCTTCTCGGGGAGAAGCGCACATTTTGGTGTTTATAATAGTTGATTGAGCTTCTTCATTCGTGATGGGATCAGGCTCTTCATATTCCTCCATGGGTAAATCTTGAGGTCCAGTCGCTGAATCCAATTCGTCGCCCCAAATGGGGAGCGGTCGCGCCGCAAGTTTGTTTCCGGGTGCATTCGTTACTATTAGGGGTAGGATTGAGTTCTGCAAGCTGGGTGGTATCACCACAACGTTTACATCCTCGCTGTTCAAAGTACCTTTGGGGATGATTATCGTCCTGTTACGATTTCCCATGATGTCGGTTTGGCTTGGATTACTGGAATTTTTGAAATTTTGGTCGAGTAGTTGAACTAAACTTGTCACGGTTGTCAAAATATTATGTCATGACGTAAGACTGGCACGAGAGAGGGTATACTATAGGATTTCTAGATTACTATTCCGGTCAAAATAGACATTTCAAATAACGAAAATTCCGACAGAGCTAAATTTTGGTGGAGACCTTGGGTACACCATTAGAAATAAAGTGTTAAAAGTCTCCATCGATCCCATTTGTGCTAAAAGAGTTATTCGGGGTCAAAAGTCAAAATTTGAGGTTTTTTGTATTTTTTTTCGAAAACGGTAAGTTTTATCAAAAAAGTAGCCCAGACAAAAATTATAGATCCTAAAATTATTTACAAAAATGGTCCTTATACTTTTTTTAAGAATCACTATTCCTGAGATATCGCGACTCTAATAGTTGAAGGAGTCACCTTCTACATGATATGCACACATTTCCACACCACCTGTGAGGTAGTGTACCTTGACGGTTTTTTTTTAACGTGGTTTCCCCAGTAGGCCTACTCCACGAACTGTTATGACGGAATTTTCAGGGACAATACTCTTTTAACTGTATGATGATTATTGATATTGATATTGGTTATTGACTTTAACTGTAGTTCTGATTTCTTTTGATATTTTAATCTGATTCATACTCTTCGAAGTCGACTTCAACAGTCATGTCTTTTTCGATTTTTTCTTCTTATTCTTCCTCTTCTTCTTGCTGGATGTTTATAAATTGTTTAAATGAAGATGAACCAGCTGTCTCTTCATCGAAATCACATGAATCTTCGTCTGTTGTATTCAATTGGACATTTGAGCAAGACTGGCTTTGGCAATTAGTACACGCTGGAGAACACAGTAACCCTATTCTTCTACAGCCACCAGAGCAGATGGAAGTAAAGTTTGAATCGGTTCCAAAGTATTATCTGTTAATTTCCAACCCCAGTCTTCTGGATTCAGTTGATTGCCTAGCCATGTCTGAACTTGATAGTATACTCNTTATTGACTTTAACTGTAGTTCTGATTTCTTTTGATATTTTAATCTGATTCATACTCTTCAAAGTCGACTTCAACAGTCATGTCTTCTTCGATTTCTTCTTCCTCTTCTTCTTGCTGGATGTTCATAAATTGTTCAAATGAAGATGAATCAGCTGTCTCTTCATCGAAATCCCACGAATCTTCGTCTGTTGTATTCAATTGGACATTTGAACAAGACTGGCTTTGGCAAATAGTACACGCTGGAGAACACAGTAACCCTACTCTTCTACAGCCACCAGAGCAGATGGAAGTAAAGTTTGAATCGGTTCCAAAGTATTATCTGTTAATTTCCAACCCCAGTCTTCTGGATTCAGTTGATTGCCTACCCATGTCTGAACTTGATAGTATACTCGATACAAGTGTTGATTAGCAGAAGCCGATGTTGGAGGAAGACAAGATAGTTGTACTTGTTTCTTGTTTCGTGTATTTTTTACAGAAGTTAAATATCTATACTTATCTATACAATCAATTTTTTTTGGAGCTCCTTAACAGCAAGGAGAAAGCGAATTCCTTTTGTGATTATTGTTTGAGGTGAGAATCAATTTCTGCAATCAATCAAATCTTTTTTTCCAAATAATTTTAATACTGATGTTTTACTCCTTCGGAACATTGCTGATGTAGTATCGCAGCCGGTTATCGCATGTAAAAATAAGATATGGTTTTGGCATTTTGGATAAGCAGATAAACTTTTTGAAGAATATATTTTGGATTATTTGTGCGAAAGATTGATGGACTATCATTTGCAAAATAAATGTAGATGGGACTGATTAACAGTAAATTTTATTTGTTTAGGAAAAATGAGGGTAAATGACGCAGCTAGAAATAACAACTTACCCCTACCCTTAGGTTTAAAAACCCATAGAAATTCAATGCACCACAGATTCGGTACTTAGTGGTGGAATCAAAGAAGAACTTGTATCAGATCAACAAAGAAGCGGAAATATGACTTTTTCGGCAAAGTTAGAAGTTAATTAATGAGTATTACATTGAAGCCAGCAAAAAATATAATAAAAGAAAAAAAGAATAACTTAATCTGAAGATATGGTGTTAAGTGATTATAAAAAGATTTGTCAAGACCTCGGGAAATTGCCATGTTTTTGGACTTTTCCGAGTGGAAAAGCGGAGGAATCGAGAAAAGTCGCAGAGGAAAAGTGTGGTAGACTCGTCAAAACGAAGCTTCTCGCGAGTTATAAAGTATGTGGTAATCAACTTTTCAGGAGCCTGTACTGTGGACTATCTGTTTAGTTCGATCGTAACCAAATAATGGCTATTCATCGCTGTTTTTCTTAATAAACGTAATTTGTTTAGATAGCGTAAAATTTTGTTACTTACATATTGTTCCTTGTGTTTTTTAAAAAATTGTAGAAATTTAAATTGATTGTAGCACATGCAATGCTATCTAGTGAAAAAATCAATGGTGCGAGAAATACCATGCTTTGACAAAAAAGTAATTGAAAAGTTTATTTCGGACAAAAGCAGAAGAATGGACTGTCACTATAAAAAATAATGTTGAGTACATTATCACTGTATTTCAATAGTATGTGCTTCAAATAAATCTACCCAATTATATTTGATTTTTTTTTATACTAAATTTTTCCCAGTTTGTGGTATGAAAGTGAAGAGCACTGAGACTAACTTTTCTTATTTTTAATACACTCTTTGAGGCCTTATTCTTTTTCTTTAGCAGAGACCAAATTTTATTTAAAGAGAGATGATCTTTCAAATATACCTTTATTTCCTTCAGTTACAGTAGATTATTGGTTAATTGAAATGGGAACAGTATTATTAATACGTTCTCTCAGGTGTAGAAGATTGAAAACAAGGACACGGTGAACTTGATGGCGATTGGGACTGCGGTTGGCCATCCGGTCTGGCTGGTGTGGATGTAGCAACAGGATCCACTGATGCGAACGTTATATTGATGTTCACCTGCGAATCTGTCGTGTTAAAGGTACCGGTTGTGTTAAGATCCGGAGTCGGACCTGGTCGATTAGGGGCGGGACCTGGTCGGGTCATGGTTCTGTTGAGAGCCGATGGACATGGTAGGGCCATGGTTCTATTGATACCTGGTCCGGTAATGTTCATGGTTCTGTTAGGAGCCGATGGAGCTGGTCGGTTAACGTCCATGGTCCTGTTGAGGCATGCACCCGGTCCGGCAATGTTCATGGTTCTGTTAGGAGCCGATGGAGCTGGTCGGTTAACGTCCCTGGTCCTGTTGAGGCATGCACCCGGTCCGGTAATGTTCATGGTTCTGTTAGGAGCCGATGGAGCTGGTCGGTTAAGGTCCCTGGTCCTGTTGAGGCATGCACCCGGTCCGGCAATGTTCATGGTTCTGTTAGGAGCCGATGGAGCTGGTCGGTTAACGTCCATGGTCCTGTTGAGGCATGCACCCGGTCCGGCAATGTTCATGGTTCTGTTAGCACCTGATGGGGCTGGTCGGTTAAGATTCACGGTTCGATTGGGGGCGGGTCCCGTTCGATTCACTGCGGCAGGAGGGCTAGCACAAGGGGGTGCGGGTTCCTCGAAGGAGGGAAGATAATCACCAGTAATATTAGGATCACCGTAGGCGATGCCCCTTTTCATGGGACAGGTGTCTGGACACAGATCTGGATTTCCGCCACTCCCGGGGAAGCAAGGACCGCAATTCGGTTCTGGCGGAACGTAGTCGGAGTCGGAACCGGAGACGCCGGAGTAAGACGCCTGCGGGACAGAAAAGGGTGTGCATTGGGAACTCGTCGCCGAAGTTTGCGCCTGCGGCCCTACATAGTCGGAGTGTGCTGACGTTGCAGAGCGGACCGGAGGTTGTTGACCTTGACATGGGCAGCCGCCGTCCGCTGGCTGCTCAGCCCCCGATATCCTATTCATATCGCCTCCCAGTATGGCCTGAAGCGCTGAACCGGATAGATCTCCGGACGAACCTCCGACGAACCAATCCTGCGAGCTGTCGTACATGTCGAAGTAGTAATCGTCGTCCACGTAACTCTGGAAGGTGCTAGCGGCGATCGGGTTGTTGAACTCTTCCTCGAAAAGGTCAGGCTGACGTACATACCCCGGGGTGCCGTCCAAGGAGGTCGCGTACCGTCTGGGCTGTTGTCTATCGAAACCGCGTTCACCGTGGATGGGGAGAGATCTGTTTGCGGTTGGGGCCCTCACCACCAGTGACTGATCGGTACATTGTAGTTCGAGAGGTATGACGACGACGTTGGTCACGTTACCGTCTAGGGTACCGCTGGGGATAACCAGAGTTCTGTCCTGGCGTGTGCTGCACATGTCTTCGATTTGTTGAACTGGAATTTAACTGCGATATTTTTGTTTAAATCATTTTTTTAATCTTGTGATGTGTCAAAATTTTATGTCAGGCTGCATGGCTATCTCTACTTAATGTAATAACATCTACGTAGATACCGTAGACCTAGTAAACTATAGTAAACTATGGACTGGCCCTAGAAAGAGAGGTCAATCGCGCTGATGTGTGCAAGGCAGATGAAGCTAGTTGAGGCAAATACCGGTAAAACAAATGATGGTACACGGATATACCGTTACAAAATGCCATAAACAAACGTAAAGTGTCATGTATTGACATTATTGATTGATTTCTTGAATTTTTGTGTTATTTAGTTAGTGTACGTGAAAGGTTCGTAAAAACTAAATATGGTGCAATCGTGTTCTGCGATAAATTGCGTCAAGAGACGTTTAAGTGGAGAATAAATTAAATTTCATAGGTAGGAAAGAAGTTATGATGGTACCAACATGTTTATACTTTTTGCATCTTTCTGAAAATAATGACCAAGTAGAGTTGTCTCCGATGAGAACTTATTTAGATTATATTATTTACCCCATCCTCAAAATAAAATGTCATTTTAACGTCCAATTCTACCGCTTTTAAATGTGTTACTCTCCAAATTATTTTTTAACATCAAACCGAATATAACGAAAAAGTTTTAACTGAAATGTGCTTAGCAAAAATTCTCTTCAAATAATGTGTTGAACGAAGAAAGCATCGACATAGTTTCAATTTATACAGTTCAGCAAAGCAAGAAAATATGAAATATTTGAAACAACTACGTTAGAAGAGTTTGCAGTAATTTTAACCGATCGAGTTTACGATATGAGGAAAATAAATGGAGAAATACATAAATAAGGCATTATAAAAACTATTTGGAATATTATATCTAAAACAATTCAAATATTGTACTGCTACATTAGGCCAGCAATAATAATAAACACTTTTACATACCTACACTAATGGAAAAAATGGGCCCAATACGGCCCAACAAAAAAAGGGGTAAGGAATCGAATAGCTGATTGGTTGAATTAAATGTAGCGCGCTGCAGTCGAAATTTTGTGAACGAAGCTTAAGCCCTTACTAGCTCCATCTCTTTCGCACACGTCTGAGCTTTTGCCGTCTAGTAGTTTATAATGTCTATGGTAGATACAATTTAAATTGTTGTAAATCCATAACGACCAACCTAATTGCTTCCTTTGGATGTTGTTGTTCTACTCGATAGAGTTATCTTTCAAACTATGATAAAAACTTAATAAGACGAATCTCAAACAAACCTTCGTTTAGGGTAAAACACGATGGGTGCACCATAAACTATATTTTTTATTGTGCTCTTCATATTAAGAATTTTTCCTTTCTAGAACGCTGTTTTTCTGTTTTATACGCTGAAGTTAGTGGGATGTAACATTACAGAGAAAAAACTAAAAATGTCCCTAACAGAAAGTTTGAGATAGGTATCTACCCTGATGGTTAAACAACAGGGTAGCTTCTCTTTGCAACTTCTTTTTTTTTGAAAGCCTGATTCCAGTTATTTTTGCAAGAAGTTAAACCTAGCTTAACTTTTCAACTTCTTTTACAGTTTGTCTTTTTTTAATATTCTTGTGCCTTTGTTCATTTCAATATTAAAATTAAACTATTAGTCCAGTCACTGAAGCATTTTGGCTACCAATTTTTTCGGATGGAATAGGTTGACGTGAAATTTGAACTGTAGCTAGTAGTCCAGACGGTATCTGTTTCAAAAAGCCATATTTGGGTGAATCGTATATCCACGGAGATTTTTGGCTTTTTGGCTTTCAAATATCACTAGAAATGAAAATTTTTCTATGCGCATAAAAAAAACGTGGGCTTAACTTTTGGCGGCACAATATGTTAAAAAAATTCGAAAAATGTCATATTTTTCTTCCTATTTAATTATGTATCTTTTCAAGAGTTGATTTTAGGCGAAAATGGAAGAGGAAAAAAATGTTTGTAATTAAATTTTTTACAAAACATGACTAGTTACAAATCGAATGAATCATGATTATTATGGTAAAAATCGAAAAAATCGCAAAAATGGGGTTAAAAAACAATACTATTTAGGAAATTTTTTTGGGGTATTTAAATTAGGTATAAGACCTTTATACTTGGCTCAAGAAAAGTTCATGTTATGTAGAATCATCACACCAAATTTTATCAAAATCGGTTCGATAGATTTTGCATAATAATTTTGTAATCCATATTTTGAAAAAAAAATTGCAAATTTTCAAAATTCTGCTCAGTAAAAACCAAGGTCCTTAGATACTTGAAAATTTAATCACATATAGAAGTGTTCTCAAGCTTTCAAACTTTTTTTGAAAAATTAGAATCCATCAATTAGGAGATCTTTGGCGCTTGTTTAAACATTGGTCGAATTTTTGTACTTATAAACAATTAGAATAACTTTGCGAATATTCAATCAAACCAAATTTTTTAAAGCAGCAGGTTTTAAAAGTCCTTGGAATGACGGTTATTTAAAAAAACAGATCGATTGGTCAATTAGTTACATAGTTATAGCCGATCAAAGTTAACCGTCATTTACACTAAATGTATTGGTCTCAATACATTGCCTATCCCAGATGTCATTGACATTGTCATTGTCCCAGATGATTAACCCAGATGTCTATCTGGGTTAATTTTTCGGAAAATACCTTTGGTATTCCGAGTACTTACCAGGTCTAAGATTACAATACTTTTCTTCATTGGCAACCTACTTTAAAACGTGTTTAAAGTTATTTATGCAAACGAGAAATTTAAGAAAATCGCACGGGTGGTGGTGGTGGGGGAAGCAGAGAGCGCGGCCGCTTCGGCCTGTTCGAAATTGAATCGGCGAGTTCAAAACCGCGATGCGCTTAAAAATTTTTAATATCTCACCTTCTAGAGTTCCGATTTTGATGATTTTTTTTTAATTTTAACGTATTTTCAAATGCCTATCGTTATAATTATTGGTCTTTCAACAGTTCGATAATTATTGATTTTTAAATTTCCTTTACTTATCAATTTGTTGAATGTTTGAATTATACCTTAATCACAAAAAAAATAATATTAAAAAAATAATCTTTCATTTCAATATATTATTTCGTATTCGAAAAATACGACCTTGAAAAAAATAGATACACGTATATACCGTTAGGAAAAGAATCTCTACAACCTGTATATACAGTGTTATTTTTTAAAACCAGACATGGGTCAACTTTTTTATTTGAAGTAATAGACTAGTACTTCCAAATGCAAAGTTGTAGGAAATAACTTTGCATTTGGCATTGTAAAAAATATACAATGCCAATGAAGAAAAGTATTGCAATAGACCTGGTAAGTACTCGGAATACCAAAGGTATTTTTCGAAAGATTAGCCCGGATGTTCCAGTACATTTAGTGTAAATGACGGTTAACTTTGATCGGCTATAACTACGTAACTAATTGATCAATCGATCTGTTTTTTTTAAGAAGCGTCTTTCCAAGAACTTTTAAAACCTGCATTAAAAAATTTGATTTGATTGAATATTCACAAAGTTATTCTAATTGTTTATAAGTACAAAAATTCGACCAATGTTTAAACAAGCGCCAGAGCTCTCCTAATTGACGGATTCGAATTTTTCAAACAAAGTTTGAAAGCTTCAGAGCCCTTCTATGTGATTAAATTTTCAAGTATCTAAGGGCCTTTAGACCAGTGCTTAACCTTCAAAAATGGTAAAAAGTGAAAAAAAAATTATAGTAGGATGAAACCCATTGGAAAAGGAAGAGAATATAACAGAAATGAAAAGAAAAATAATTTACGGGCGATCTGAGGTCGGGAAGGGGGTGAGTTTTTAAGGGTAAAAAACGGTTTATCTTGATTTCCGGAAAAACTACAAGTCTTATGGAAAAAAGTACCCCCTACCCCTTCCCGACCTCAGATCTCCCGTAAATAATTTTTCCTTTCATTTCTGTTATATTCTCTTTCTTTTCCAATGGGTTGCATTCTACTATAATTTATTTTGGTTTCAAAAATTATCGACCCTGGTCTATTGGTTTTTGCTATGCAAAATTTTGAAAATTTGTAAATTTTTTTCAAAATCTGGATTGCAAAATTATTATGCAAAATCTATCGAACCGATTTTGATTAAATTTGGTGTGATGATTCTACATAACACGAACTTTTCTTGAGCCAGGTATAAAGGTTCTATACCTAATTTAAATACCCCAAAAATATTCCCTAAATAGTATTATTTTTTAACCCCATTTTTTGCGAATTTTTCGATTTTTACCATAATAATCATTATTCATTCGATTTGTAACTGGTCATGTTTTGTAAAAAATTTAATTACAAACATTTTTTTCCTCTTCCATTTTCGCCTAAAATCAACTCTTGAAAAGGTACATAATTAAATAGGAAGAAAAAATATGACATTTTTCGAATTTTTTTAACATATTGTGCCGCAAAAAGTTAAGCTCACGTTTTTTTTATGCGCATAGAAAAATGTTCATTTCTAATGATATTTGAAAGCCAAAAAGCCAAAAATCTCCGTGGATATACGATTCACCCAAA
>NW_019416361.1:1098043-1107956 GCF_000390285.2 Anoplophora glabripennis
ATAATTTTCCGTATTTCCAGTATTCACATTAGGTTCAATAATTATGTTTTTATTTCAGTAGTAGGTATATTATTGAAATCGGCGAATCCTGTATTTCAGTTATTGAAAAATTATCAAGTAAAATTAGTCCAGTTACTCAGGGTTTTTACCTCCGAATTCTTTATAACTGAACCGATTGACGTGAAATTTTGACTGAATGTGGGGAATGCTTCAAGGAACAAAACTTATATAGTGCCGGAGTGTGCTTTTGCCCTGGGGTGGTTCCCACCCCTTCTTGGTGATGGAAATTTTTACGCCAAAAATAACCACAGGAATCGATAGAGGAGTCAATTTTAAGTAACAAATGTTATATAATTTTTTTTGGATAATCCAATACTTTCCGAGTAATCCGTCATTGAAATTGTTGATTTTATACTGAAAAAGTGCTTGTTTTCGGACAGTTTTTTGCAAATAACTCTGAAACCGTTGGATTTAAAGAAAATGTAATGAACAAAAAGAAAGGTAATAAAAAAACAAATCTAATGGTATTATTTTGTTTTTCTCTAATTGCAATATAAACCAAGTTATGGATTTGTAAACATTATTACCTATATGTTAGCTAAAAACTAAACTGGAACCAGTTAACGTTAAATAACGTCAAAACCATAAATATTAGGAAAAAACTATTTGAACCTTTCTTAAAGTACTTTGAAAAACTTTTAAAAGTCTAGAATCAAAATTAACGGAATTTAAATTAAATGCAATCCATTTACAGATTTCTTCAATTATGTTCTAAAAATATGTTCCGGGTCTTTGGCTCATATACAAAGCATGATTTCGAAAAAAACTTAATTTTTGAAAATGTTAATTTTTCAAATTTTTGAAATAAAATCGATTTTTACGCTGTAACTTAAAAATGAAAGGGTGTACGAAAAAAATACAAGAGTAAAAAAATTTAGCTTTATTTTTGCTGAAGATTTTGTTTTTTTATTAATCCTCTAAAATTAATATTAATCGAGATATCACCATTTTAAGTTATCATATGAATGAGAGAACCACCCTTTTCGAGCCCTTTAAACCCTTCAAACTTAAAAATGAAGNAAATGTCTAAACAAACCTGTTCCAATAGAGCTCCAGCACCGCGACGTCGACTTCGATGATGAACAATGGAGCGTTGAAATAGATGGGGAGTTTAGGGAGAACAAAAAAGAATTAATTCTTAGGGATGTTGAACATTGGCTTCCTCCTCAGCTTCTGATTCTGACGGGCCTCTTCCCGGGCGTAATCCACCTGACCAGGCAATTGTCTCCTCTGCACTCTAGGCTGGCCTTGGCGCACGTATTGCACCTCGGGATACTTCTGGGTGTTGGGATTCCACTGTTGGTTGACTGGTTGAGGAGCGGCAACGTATTGTTGGTTTTTCACGGCCGGAGGGTATTTGGTAGAGCCTTGTTCCCTCTGCTGAAGAAATCGGTATAAACAGAACAAAATATTAGGACCTTACTTTATACACAGGGTGTTTTGGAAAGAGACGATACAAATCCATGGGCTGATTGAACATAAAAACTAAGGAAACCGGTGTCAAATACGATTTATATGTAATCAAATTCTAGCCGTATCATTTCTAAAAAAACAATTGCAATTGGCGTGTTTAAAGATTTCTGCTCATCTGAATTTGCTGGTTTGCTGTGCTTTAAATAAAAAATAAAAAATTCTGCTTTATACTTCGATTGATGGCTACGACGAAAATTAATGGGCAGAAGACATATACAGTGTTGCTCATAAACCCTTAGTTTTCGAGATACAGGGTGTTGAAGATGAAAAAAAACATTTTCTTTAATATCCTTCGTCTACGTCGAGCTAATTTCGTGAAATTTTATATCCGGAGGATTTATTGACGATTTCGTTGTACCTTCTAGAGGGCGCCACAAGTGACCATTAGGACGCATTGAAACTGCTAAAACTTCTTTATACCGTTTCTCTAAAGCCAACCGTTTTCAACAAAAAGGCATTTAAATTTGTAAATGCGCAAATTTGTTTGAAAGTTAAAGAAACACCCTGTATACCAAAACTGTTTTTCAGACTTCCGAAAATTACTTTAACCTTTAGTCCAGTTACTCAGGGTTTTTACCTCCGAATTCTTTGTAACTGAACCGATTGACGTGAAATTTTGACTGAATGTGGGGAATGCCTCAAGGAACAAAACTTATATAGTGCCGGAGTGTGCTTTTGCCCTGGGGTGGTTCCCACCCCTTCTTGGTGATGGAAATTTTTACGCCCAAAATAACCACAGGAATCGATAGTGGAGTCAATTTTAAGTAACAAATGTTATATAACGTTTTTTGGATAATCCAATACTTTCCGAGTAATTCGTCATTGAAAATGTTGATTTTATACTGAAAAAGTGCTTGTTTTCGGACAGTTTTTTGCAAATAACTCTGAAACCGTTGGATTTAACGAAAATGTAATGAACAAAAGGAAAGGTAATAAAAAAACAAATCTAATGGTATTATTTTGTTTTTCTCTAATTGCAATATAAACCGAGTTATGGATTTGTAAACATTATTACCTATATGTTAGCTAAAAACTAAATTGGAACCAGTTAACGTTAAATAACGCCAAAACCATAAATATTAGGAAAAAACTATTTGAACCTTTCTTAAAGTACTTTGAAAAACTTTTAAGTCTTTAGAATCAAAATTAACGAAATTGAAATTAAATGCAATCCATTTACAGATTTCTTCAATTATGTTCTAAGAATATGCTCCGGGTCTTTGGCTCATATACAAAGCATGATTTCGAAAAAAACTTAATTTTTGAAAATGTTAATTTTTCAAATTTTTGAAAAAAAATCGATATTTACGCTGTAACTTATAAATGAAAGGGCCTACGAAAAAATACAAGAGTAAAAAAATGTAGCTTTATTTTTGCTGAAGATTTTGTTTTTTATTAATACTCTAAAATTAATATTAATCGAGATATCACCATTTTAAGTTATCATATGAATGAGAGAACCACCCTTTTCGAGCCCTTTAAACCCTTCAAACTTAAAAATGAAGGGCTTAAAAAAGATCAACTCAACAGTTCACGTAGCCCTTACAATTTAAGTTTAAGTTAATATAGTTCATTGGCCCACTCGAGTAACAGAGACCTCTTTGAGTACGATTGGTCACATTTGTATAAATTTTAAATTAGAGGGTTCTTGTTGTGTAATTGATAACAGTATATCCGATCATAGGACTGTACTTTGCGATTTAGGTGTAAGTTTGAACAAACATATTCAAAAGAGGTTTCATCTTAAAAGGAATTTTAATAATACTGCCATATTTAATTTCTCCAATGCCCTGCAAAATGAAGATAGGCAAAGTTTATACAACTTACACCAGATAAATGATGCATTCTCATTTTTTTATAATATATTTTTACACTATTTCAACCTCAATTTTCCAGTTAGAAGATATTGCAGCAATATACCTGTGAATAAAAAATGGATTAATGATAGTGTGAGAGTTTCTAGTTTGTATTTGAGAAATATTTATATATTACAAAAAACTTATCCGGTATTAATACCTTAATTTTTACAAAATACATCAGCACCTGGTTGAACAAACTAAACGAGCTTATTATCAAAATACAATTATTTTCTCAGACAATAGATCAATTTCTACTTGGAAGGTTGTATTTGAACTTAGTAATACAAATAAAGTTTACCCTAAAATTGAAATCACTATTGACGATGTTTCTTATAGAGAANTCTCATTTTTTTATAATATATTTTTACACTATTTCAACCTCAATTTTCCAGTTAGAAGATATTGCAGCAATATACCTGTGAATAAAAAATGGATTAATGATAGTGTGAGAGCTTCTAGTTTGTATTTGAGAAATATTTATATATTACAAAAAACTTATCCGGTATTAATACCTTATTTTTACAAAATACATCAGCACCTGGTTGAACAAACTAAACGAGCTTATTATCAAAATACAATTATTTTCTCAGACAATAGATCAATTTCTACTTGGAAGGTTGTATCTGAACTTAGTAATACAAATAAAGTTTACCCTAAAATTGAAATCACTATTGACGATGTTTCTTATAGAGAACCTGGGCCGGTGGCATCACTATTCAATGATTTTTTTGTAAATGCACCACAAAAGATTATTAGGGAAATACCCAGTACGATAAATAATTCCAGTTTTATTTCTTTGAAGGAAAACAACAATCCTCTTTATTTAAACCCCTACACTGCTGATGAATCTTAAATTATCTTAATAAGACGTGTCATTGGTTGCATAATACAACCAATTACCTACCTTGTTAACTAGTCCTTCGAATGTGGTACCTTTCCAGATGTTTTAAAATCTGGGAAAATCGTTCCTATTTTCAAGAGAGGAAATCCCTCTTGTATAGAGAATTATAGACCTGTTACTCAGCCTGTTGTCTTTTCTAAAATATTTGAATATTGTTTTTTAAACCGATTAATAACCTTTTTAGAAAAATTTAACATTATCTCAGTTAATCAACACGGTTTTTGCAAAGGAAGATCAACGGGTACCGCTATGNCCAAAGGGGTGGTTTTTAAAGGTTTTCCGGGTTGAAAATTTGGGATACATTAAGTTTCATGTTAGATAGCACATGAAATTACTCATACTGCATAAGTAAAAAAGACTTGATTACATAAAACGCTTAAATTTGTATTTTTTCTTTTTTTTCCATAAAGGGATGGTTTTCACCCCTCAAGAACAAAAAGCACACCTAGCGCATATATAAGTTTTGAAGTGGGGGGGTAAGAAGAGCCTAATTCTAAATTTTGAGAAAATTCGATGCAGTTATAAAAAATTCGGAGGTATTACTATATTTTCAGCTACAGTAACAACTGGGCTACTTGTACTTTTTCGAAATTTCAAATAATAGTGTCGAAGTATTTGTAGTCTATTAAAAAAAACGTTTCTTCTTATTATAATCTGTTGGAGGAGTTATTCAGGGAAAACCACAAGGTGTTAATGTACTTTCGTCAAAAATTTAAAGGGGGTGAAAAAGCAGCAAAAACTGAGTTAACTGACGTCACAAACTTGTATCGGAAGTTTAAGGTCATAAAGAAAAAAGCTAATTAAAAATGTGTTTAAAACTGTTTTGGAACTGCTGAAATGCATGTCTTTTATCGCGGCGAGTACTTACAAACAATTCTGTAACGGTTTTTACGAGTTTCTTATGAAGCCGGACTGTATTCGAAAGTCAGTTTGTAATACGTTGTTGTAGTGATTGCTGTGCTGTTTTTCGAGAGTACATTTAATACGGCTAGTATTTCCAAGTTTTCTTTTGAAAACGGCGCATTTATTTAGCAATCGCGAATAGCAAACTAAAATGCCCACAGAGTCAATCAAGTGTACCGTGCAAGATATCCTGAACGACGAGCCCCCGCACAGCGAACATTTGTTGCTGTAGCGCAAAGAGTTTTGGACACCGGTGAAGTACAACCGCGTCGAGGTCGCGACCACAGACAAAATAGCTATCGCCACAGACCGCTACTTGAATAGGCCGGCAGTTTTAAATTTCCGAATTGCCGGTAGAGTACACCACCAGCAGAATTTTAGGAAGAATCAAATACAGCGGCCCGCATACCTAAGCGTATCCTAGCAACATATAAACAAGACTTTGGTAATGTTGCCAGGCGTACTTACGGATTTCTTTTGTACACTTTTTTATCAATATCTGTTTTTTGCGTTACTGTATTTACTTCAATGTATGATGTAGGTATTGATAAAAATGTTTTTAAAGAATCAACGAATATCTATGTATGTATCATATGATATTCTGCAGTGGTGTTACAATTAAGTTATTTAATCATAATTTCGTTAATTAGCTACCTACTATTTTCATTTTTTGGTATTGAAATACTGCAGAAAATATATTTCCAAATAAACAAAATTCGTAATAATATTTTAAACAGCTTGTAATATAATTTTTTTAATATTTGATGATGACGATAAATTTATTTAATATACAAGGTGGGTTATTAGTACGTCGCGGAATGTAGGTACAGGTTTTTTTTTGTATTTTGACATCCACTTATAGGTTTAATAATTAAAGATAGAAAGAAACTTTAAATACAAATGTACGACTTTTCCTTTATTTCATTTGACATCAAAATTTACTGGCATAAAATATATATGTTTAAAATAAAAAAAATCATTAAAAAAAATTAAAATTCATCCTTATGAAAATAACAAACAACGCTTTTTATAACTAACCTTTACAACAACATAAGGAGAATATCTAAAAACGAAATAACATTAATATATCTACAATTTTTACAAATCAACATGCAAGTGATTGTGATGATACAGTTGAAAATATGGTTTAATTTACTATTAATTGCTTCAAAAACAAATTCAAAATTATCAAGCATTTCGTCCTGTATTTTTCTTTCAATACTTGTAAATTTTCAGGTAAAAACAAAATATGTCTAATGGACTGACAATGAGATCGGGGCTGTTTTCTGGCCACCTAAGATTTCTAATAATATTTTTTAGTGTTCGTTGACGGGATTCTTCCTCCAAAGTAAATTTTCCAATATTCCTGAAGAACTTTTGAACATTATTGTTATTTGAATAATACAGTTAATTATGTTTTATTTTTCGTCATCAGAATAACCCATTGTAATTTTTTAAATTTTTTAAATTAAAATGGGTTATTCTACTAATGATAAATACCATGTATTTTTAAAAGAAGGTTCGTTTCTGTCGTTTTTGTCTAATTGTATGCGAGAGAGATAGAGTTATAGTGTGCGATAGAGATAGAGTGACCCTGTTCTCTTCTCTCTCACTCTCGCTCTCTGCTGTCTTCAGGAGTCTCCCCAGCAATTTCAAGACACCTAGGGAGGGAGCGTGGGATAGAGCGCGTGGCCTTTTTAGCCTTCGTTATCGATCTATGATGTCACATAGTAGGTATAAGAAAAAAAAACGCTTTTTGCTCGTAACTCGGAAATGGCTGGAAATATAAACAAATTTCCCCTTGGTTGGAAAAAAAACAGTATTTCTTTAGACTCTAAGTATCAAAAAATCTCCCATGGTGAACAAATAAATCTCCCATGGTGAACCAGTGAAAAACGCCAAAACCCGCATGTCAAAAAAAAATCGGGAGCAATGGTGTGTGACATCATAGGATAAAAAAGTGTTTATAACTCGGAAACGGTGCGTTGAATCGGAAAAATAATTGAAAAATGTCAACCCCTCCTTCCCGGGTTCTGTATGTTCCTTCTGCGTTGAATGGAAAAGGTCAGAATACCCCAAAAAACCTAAAAAAACTTTGTCCGGAGTAAAAAAAGTAATTTTTGCAATTTGTTTAAAAAAATAATTTAAACAAATTGTAACCAGGTTACCGGCCGGTAACATTTTGATCCTCATTCAGGGACATCTCACGGAGGTGATTATGCAAAAAAATGCTCACTTTTTTCGGAGAGTGCGCAACTTTCTAAACATTACTTTTCCCGATCGCTGGATAGGCTGCGGCTGCGTTAGATGCCCTAACTAGGCCCCTTTAGACTTCTTTTTGTGGGGATATGTGAAAAGTGTTGTATATTCCACGGAAGTTCCTGACATCGACCAACTGCTACATCCTATTTCCGAAGCTTGTACAAAGCTTGAATACGATTCGAGAGGTCGTGGTAATGTTGCAACGCGTGCGAGCGAATTGGATACGTCGCGCTGAAGCTTGTGTGCAAGCAAATAGTGGGTACATCGAACATCTATGAAAATCAGCAGTTCTCAAAAGGTGGCACCTTACATTTTACTCAACACAAATCCGTATACTTATCTCATTTTGACATAACGGACATGTGGCAAAAATATTTGACAAACGTTCATTAACACCCTGTATATCTCCCTCGAAAGTGCTCTCACGTCAATATTTACCGTATTGTACTTACAGAATATCTAGCTTGATGGCCTGGATGCATCTGGGGAGGATAAGGTTGATATCTCTCGAATTCATGTTGCCTTCGCTTCTTCTCTTTCTCGAAGTTCTGCTCCCTCGTCTCCGACCGCCCCCGCATGCCTTCCGGAACCTCAGACAGATGCCTAGGGTATTCCCCGACATTCTCATTATAATCGGGCACCGGCTCGTAAGTTCCGCTTTCTCCCTCCAGCACCCTCTGCCTTTCAGCGCGCATATCCATCAGTTCCCTCTTCTTGTCCATTACTTGCTTCCTTATCTGCTCCGAAAAGGCGTCAAACTTGGGCCTCCTGACAGGCTGCGCGGGGAGTTCTTCCACGTAACCGACGTAGGGACCGCCTTGGTCGGCTGCCTGTTGCTGCGCCTCGTTGCCGCTGACTACTTCTTCACCTGCGGGGTCGTACTGCTGGGCGATGTACTGGTCTTGTTGGTCGAAGGGATACTCCGCGTCTTCGTTAGCTTCTTGCACGTCATCATAACCCTAAATATCATGATGTGGTTATAGTCCACGGGCCCACGTACAAAGAAAAAAATGATTACCAGCAAGCTGTAACTTTGCGTGCAGGTTAAGTTTGACGAGTCTCCCAAGATTTGACTAAGCGGAAAATTCATCAGTGGTCGGACAAAAGCGTCATTATTTAAAAAAAATGCAATATTAATCTGAGAATTTAATTGTCCGACAAAATTATCGGTTTTTTCTTGCTTATCCGACAAAATTAAACTAAGTATAAAATTTTGCGGTTTCAATACTTACGCATGATGTAGATGAAAAATTTATATTTAATAAAATTAATAATTTATTAATTAATTTGTTTTATGTTCAATACTTATATAAAAATTGGACGTTCTTATTTTTATATATGATACTGGGGGTATTGTACTTTTCTATTAAATGGTAAGTATGTCGAGATATATTTGGATATCTTACCATATGAATCTGAAACATTTTTTAATATGTGCAGTACGTAAATTCCTCTTGAAAAGAGAAACATTTTTTTCCTCTTCCATTTTTGTCTCCAGGCTTTCATTTTCAAGATATCAAAACTTTTTTTCAGATTTTTGCCAATATCTTAGAAATCGTTTGAACTACAGGACTGAGCTTTTATACACACATTACCACTATTAATTAATAGCTACTTGTTGCAAATGCTGTTAAATTTCGTTAAAATTTTTAATTATTACTACCCGTCTTTTAAATTATAAAATATCTTCAAAATGTCAGCAAAATGTTTGTTTTTGTTCAATAAAGTCATTTTTCTTGAAAACGGTTGACTTTAGAGCAATGAACCAAGAGAACTCTTTTTGTCTAATATTCATTGGCGCTTCAAAATTTGCTATCAAATGTTCATTTTTCCAGTGGCGTAAAAGTTGGTAGGGAAAAACCCTTACGATACCTTAAAATCTCCACCACTGGCACGTTCAGTGAATTCGAGAAGGATGCGAAAAAGTAACTATTAATAGTGGTAATGCATGTACAAAAACTCAGTCCTGTAGTTCAAACGGTTCCTAAGATATTAGCAAAAAATTAAAAAAAAAATTAAAGTTTTGACACCGTGTACCTCGAAAGTGAAAGTCCGGAGAGAAAAATGGAAGAGTAAAATAATGTTTCTTTTTTCAAGAGGAATTTACAGTTTTCCGTTGCGACATTTATTTAGGAACACCCTGTATACCACAAAAATAGTAATTTTTCCCATTTTTAAGGCAAACTTTCCAATCCTTTTGGCAGACAAGTATATTATTGTGTTATACATTTCAATTATTACAGAAAAAAATCAAAACCAGATTGCTGGTTATCACCGACCATGTTGTCGTTAAATCGACATCTTCGGGGCGTCGGACTGTAAAAACTTCTCAAGAATTTTGCCGGACAATAAGATACTTTAATTTCAAATCTTATTACCAAACCCTCCCAGAAAAATCAGCTTGCTGGTTGTCACCAACCATAATGTCACCAAATCGACATATTTGGGGTGGCGG
>NW_019416361.1:1109926-1124783 GCF_000390285.2 Anoplophora glabripennis
TTTTGTTTAAATTTCTCAAATTTCAAAATAAATATGACTAATTTAAATTTATTTTTTTATACAATTACAAAAAAATTGTATACAGGGTGGTCCCGAGCTAATAGGTCAAAATTCATGGGTAGATTCTCGAAGCAAAAATATTGCGATTTAGCCGAACTTACCTTAGTCCAAAAGTTGTTAGTTAAAGAGATACAGGGTGTTAAATGTAAAATGTTATTTTAGTTTATTTCCATTTATTTCTTAATAAATGCAAATATCCTCACAGAACTTTGAAGTTTGGAGTTCTTTAAGTAGAGGAATTGAAATGTATTCAAATTTTGGTTAAAGTTCATAGAGGGCGCTAGCTGCAGTAGATTGAATGTGTTAAAAACGACATAACTTTTTCATACTTTAAGGTATCTCATCTTTGGTATCAAATTCTTATTTTCCAACTTTTTTTACACAAAAAGCTACACTTTATAAAACTAGCTGTCTCGTACCGTTTTCGAGATATTTGGTTTTGAAACTTCCAATGCTGTTGAATTAAATTACAATGAAGTACCTACCTATTATTAATTTAGCGGTGAAGTTTCTTAAGTTTGGACGAAAATCAAATAATTGACATATTCCACTTGTCTTATTGCTGTCATTTGTATGCTACTGTCCATTAAGTATTATTCGTACCTAAAATTACATCTTAATTTAAATTGTATGTACATAAATGTGAGATGGAATGCCGAGACATCCGTTTTTGGGGTTACATGAAATCAGTTGTTTATGGAGAAACTATAAACACCTGTTAAGAACTTTGGCATTATGGCTGATTTACATTTTGTTAAGTAGCAAGTGCAGGTAAGAAGTGCAGGAGTTTAGTGATAAGTAAAATGAAAATGTAAACGCTCACGCTGTTAAGAGATTAGTGCAAGTGCGAAGTGCGAGTGCAAAGTAAAGTGAATAGAAGCACGGTCTATTTTCTCTGTTAAGTAGCTAACCCCGCACACCCGCGTACTCACCGCAATCGTAGCGCCGCCCGAACTACACTATTTAACTGTTTGAGCCATTATTTTTGACAAGTACATAACTACGGACGATATTCCTATCATGAAATTGACTGAAGAACTATATATAGCATTACAGATTTTAGGAATCATCAACGATATAGCTGCTTTGGATACTCTAAATAGATGCGAAAGAGTGCGTAAGCTGCAACTAGTATTAATCATATACAGAAATAATTGTAGTTTAATTTTTGAAGATAATGCATTTCTCATAAATGTATCCGATTTTGCTATAGTTGGTCCAACAATAGTAACTCATTAAATTTATCTTCCGTCATTCGCATTGAATTACAAAATTCAGTTGGATTCTCATTAATCAATTCCTGGAAAAGCTTATTACTAGCTCCATACTGAAGTCTTCTGCTTATCCATTTTCTTTGTTATAACCTCTTAGGTTTTTTGATTTCAACCAACAATTCATTTCGTTTTCTGATGCGATGACTGCGACTGTCTTTTTTAAAATGTTTCGCAATAATTCTAATCGTTGTTCGTCCTCCATTCTGTACCGACACTTTGAACTTGTAAGAAGCACTTACCACTGTGTGAACATTTTGTTTACACTTAACACTTAACACCATAAAAACATGTTAACTAATCACTTCCCACCTGCACTTGTTACTTTACAAAATGTAAATCAGCCATTAGGTTTTAAATGCTGCAAAGTCATTTCGCATTAAGGATTTATACTTTACAACAAGACAATCTTTTAATAAACGCGTTGATAAATGTATTAATTATTATAATATTTTTAAAATTGATTTAATTGATTTTTCAAGAACAAAACTCTGTGTAAACTGTTTGTCAAAACAAGATTGCAAATTTTAATTTAAAAAAACACAAGCAAAAATTTATGCATTCATTGTACAGTTACCATTTTTTACAAAATAGTTAACAATCGTTTATAAAATAAAATGTACATATAAGTTTTTTGAACAAAGAAATCATTTTGATGGAGATTAGTTAAATTAGTTAGATATAATTATTTATGAATTTCAATTTCTGTTGCTCCTGTTAACAAGATAATTTTCTTATTTATTCTTCTTTATTTTTTCATTAAAATTAATTATTTTATAGCGGAATGAACATTAGGTACCACAAAAATAGGAAAATATTTTTCCCATTTTTAAGGCAAATTTTCCAATTTTTTTGGTGGCAAGTATATTATTGTGTTATACATTTCAATTATTAGAAAAAAAAATCAAATCCATATTGCTGGTTATCACCAACCATGTTGTCGTTAAGTCGACATCTTCGGGGCGTCGGACTGCAAAAACTTTGCCAGAAAATAAGATACTTTCATTTCAAATCTTATTACCAAACCCTCCCAGAAAAATCAGCTTGCTGGTTGTCACCAACCATAACCATATTTGGGGTTAACCATAACCATAACATAACCCCAATTTTTTGGGGGGTTTGAAAAAATATATCTTTCATTTAAACTTAAAAAAAAATGCTGGCCATAACATTCCATGTTTATGCCAGATTGACATGTTTTCCTGAAAATCACGGGAAAACTTACCACTGTTAAATTTTCCTCGTAGTCAAATCTTGGGAGACTCGTCAAACTTAAGCTGCACGCAAAGTTACAGCTTGCTGGTAATCATTTTTTTCTTTGTACATGGGCCCGTGGACTATTACTAATTTAACATAATAGGCTCGTTTAGCATATTTTTTTAAATTCATATTCAGAAAGTACATGTCGCAGTTAGATGGTGTGCAAAAAATTACGATTTATTTTCAACAATTTCTTCCTTAAAATAATTAATAAAATCGGAGCACGGAAGCCATGTTGTGACACCACTGCACGCGTTAGCAGTCATCCCAGGTATAGTCCTTCCGAAGTCAGTTGAATATGCAAAAAAACGTCTGGTAATAAAATTTAATTATTTTCATAGGCGTCCATAAAAAATTTTCTGCTAAAGGTAAAAAATTATAATAATTTGTGTATAATGTGCAGAAAATGTATATTATATGTTCATTTGGCCAACAACATATTTTAATTACTTATGACCTCAAACAATTTTATTGGTGGTAAATTTCGTTTTGTTCCATTTCAAAAAGTCCCCAAAATGCCATGTTGTGATAATATTAGTAAACAAAATATCCCTCTTATTTCTGCCTTTCACAATTGTAATATGAATGATTGATAGAAGGTGGCTATAATAAATTAAAATTGCCTGATTCACACCAAATTCCGAACTGCAGCACTGCACTGCTGGGCAATTTATGATCAACTTGTCGCCTGCTGTGATTTATTGCCAGAAGCCCAATACAGTTGTGTTACATTTCGTTTGCCCGCGCTCGCATTCTTCAACTGGTCGTATACATTTCAACCACCTGCACGTTTAGTTCGACCAGACCTGTATATGGGTATGGCTAAATAAATACGGGAACAAGTTTTTCAAATATTTCAATGCCGAGTTGGTGCTTAGCGACCGAGCCTGGTACATACCTTGGAATTATAGGTTCTTCAATTGACTTCGCAAAAACTATACTTGGCTGGATGTTACACACTACTGTATTGCTTCAACCCGAACCAGATTCAGGCGTTTTGTCTCGAAAAATTCATCTTCAGTGTATTCGTTCCAAAGGAGGTGGGTCGATTTGGGCGGTTTTTGCCCCATTTTGTTTTTGCGATAAAAAATGTGAAAAAATTCCTGTAATATCTACTACCAAAAATGAGTCGATCTGACCCGAAACGGACCACCCACTCATCACCCAGTTTCCCTGTAACACCCCCGCATATACTGGAAATACCGTCACTAGATAACATCATTTTGGAGAGATTCGGCGTTGTAAAACTGGATAACTCGCCTCGAACACCGTATCCTTGGTTTTTTGGGGTTGTTGATCACGAATCCGTGGTCCATTAGCCTCTGCCAGATGTATTTCAAGGTCATTTGAAGGTCAAACTGAGAAAACGCTGATAAAAAAACATAAAAAATATATCTATAGGCCTCGACTTCGTGATCAGCGACCCCGAAAACCTAAGGAACTATTTTAATATTATTATATTTTTATATTTTTATATTTTTATATTTTTATATTTTTATATTTTTATATTTTTATATTTTTATATTTTTATATTTTTATATTTTTATATTTTTATATTTTTATATTTTTATATTTTTATATTTTTATATTTTTATATTTTTATATTTTTATATTTTTATATTTTTATATTTTTATATTTTTATATTTTTATATTTTTATATTTTTATATTTTTATATTTTTATATTTTTATATTTTTATATTTTTATATTTTTATATTTTTATATTTTTATATTTTTATATTTTTATATTTGAATCTTATCTGATGGAGACTAATGAAATCGGAACACCAGATTGACCTCCAAATAACTTCGAAACTAATCTCACAGAGGTTAATGGACCCCGGATTCGTGATCAGCGACCCCGGAAATAGGGTGGTCCGAATTTTATGCAGGAAACTTCGAGGGCAGATAGATAGTAGGTGTTTGCCTCATAAACATAGGTCTGAAACGGCCTCGTTTTAGAGATACAGGGTGTTTAAGTTGTTAAAAAATATATATTTTTTGTTTATATCTCTGGAATCCATTGATCGATTTCAATCAAATTTAGTACAGATAATGTATGATAGCTGGCCTTGTATTTCCTAAAATATGAGCTCTAAAGATTCAACCAGTGGTGTACAACTGCACAGGGTGATCCCTTTTTTATAAAAAAAACCTACGCCACTGTATTTTTTAGAAGCTATTGTAACGAATTTATATTCTAATGCACAAAATACGTAAAAAGGTAATTTGAATTTTTTCCCTAAAGTTCGCCGTTCTCAAGTTATTCTTACCAATACAATCCCCTTGTGGCAGACACTGCTAACCATAATATTACAACATTATTTATGTTTATGAAGTGTAATTTGTAAGCACATCAACAAAATTCTTTACACTCATCGCTTTCATCTTTTTGGATTAAAACAATATTTGGAAACTCACGATAATGGAATGAAAGGCACATAAATGAAATTTTAAAAGCATTTGATGACGATCTTCGGCTAATTCTAAGTACACGAAAAACGTCTCGGCAACTTGGGGTGAGTAAATCGAAAATTTGAAAAGTTCTGCGTAAGGATGGCAGAAATTCGTACCATTTACAACTTGTGCAAAATTTACTTCCGGGAGATGCAGAGAGACACCTGAATCAGTGGTCGTTTGAATTCTTACTAGAAATATTTTGGACCTATGAGGCTACGTTCACAAGGCGAGGGGTAGTAAATTTTCAGATTCCGGATATTTGGTCGCAAGAAAATCTTCATGAAATTCGGAGTCATTTCTAAACTTTTTAGAAAACCATCTATTTGAATTATTAGAGGATGTTCCATTAAATATACGACAAAATAGCTGGATACAAATGAATGGTGCCCCTGCGCATTTTAGAAGAATAATACAAGAATGGCTTAATGAAAATTATATGAGATGATGGATAGGTAGAAGACCAAATGCCAATGTCAACCATAATGGTGCAGAGGGTCCAGTGTCTTGGCCAGCCAAATCGCCAGATCTAAACTCCCTGGACTTCTATGTTTGGGAGTGACCTACCTGAAAAGTTTACTCTACTCCAATAGATACTAGACCACAACTACTGCAGCGAGTAGATGACGGGTGTAATGAATTAAAAGAAAACCACGTCATGATATTAGCTTCAATTAGTTCCATTAATAGAAGATGTCAGAAATGTATCGATGTGGGTGGTTCGCATTTTAAACAATTGCTGTAAATACGTAACGTTAATTTTGTTTCTTGTTTAGTTGTTGTTGCTGGGTCAATATATTTTTATTATTATTTTGATTTAAATTGTTCTTATTTGTAAAGATAATGCCTTCAGGGAAAACTAAAACACACCAGGAACACTACCTCACAGGTGATGTGGAAAGAATTTTGTTAATGTGCTTACAAATTGCACTTACTTTTAAGCATAAATATTCTTGTAATATTATCGTTTGAAGTATCTGCCACAAGGTGATTGTATTGGTATGAATAACTTGAAAATGGTGAATCTTAGGGAAAAAATTCAAGTTACCTTTTTTACGTATTTAGTGCAATAGAATATAAATCCGTTACAATAACTTGTAAAAAATACAGTGGCGTAGGTTTTTTTAATAAAAATACTGCGACCCCTGTCCAATTGTACACACTGGTTAAACCTTTAGAGCTCATATGTTAGGGAATGCAAGGCCTACTATCGTACATTATTTGTACCCAATTTTATTGAGATCGGTTAATAGATTCCTGAGATATAAACAAAAAATAATTTTTTTTAACAACTTCAACACCCCGTATCTCTATCTGTTCTCGAAGTTTCCTGCATAAAATTCGGACCACCCTGTATACAGCCGCTCCGAACCGTTAATGGATCACCCTGTATATTGAAACTTATATGGGTAAATTTTGTCATTCAATACTGTTTGGGAATTTGGGAATAAAACCATTTTCATGGGACTTTACAAATAAATTTTATTTATTTGTAATTTTATTAATTTTTTAATTTTATTTATTTATTTACAATCATGTTTCTGAGGCTGCTGATTACGATCTCGGAGACACAACGGTATTTTGACAACTGCCAACCGTCAAAATAACTGTCACATGTGAGAAATGTCATGTAAATGATTTCCCAACATCAGCGTACAGGGTGTATCCTGAGTCTATGTCCTAAATTAAGGGGGTGATTCCTTGGGTCATTTTAGGCCCAAAAGCTTTAATAAACCAGGCCCCTAAAGATACTGGTTTCCAAGATAGAGGGCGATAAAGTTTTTGAAAAATATCACAGTTTTTAAATTATCTCTGAAGTTGTTTGACGTAGATTGACGAAACTTGGGGAAATGAATTGAAGGATTTTTGAAAATGTACGACAGTCGTTGAAGCGAAGCTTATTTTGCTGCCAGTGGTGGACATTTTCATTTTTTTGGCATTTGTCTGACTTACTGACGTCCATTCGTTATCTTAAATCTGCTTCATTTTCTAATGGTGTTTCATTTTTTTTTTAAACCATGAAATACCTGTAAACTAAATATAAACGCGCCTATTAATTTTTCTAGAAATCCAGTGGCGTAGTTTTTCAGAGGGTTTTAATGACAAAGCTCCCCTGAATTTGACTCATTGGTTGACAGATTTATATAGAAATATACCGAATTATTACCTTTAATTAGTTACATCATTTCCCCAAGTTTAGTCAGTTTACGTCAAACAACTTGTATACCTATACAGGGTGTTTGTAAACAAAGGCGAAATATTTTAGGGGATGGTTGTGAAGTTATTTTGAAAAAAGTTTATAAATAAACGTAGGTCGAAATCTGCTTCGTTTCCAAGATTCAGTGTTTAAATTTTAATTCATTTTTATTAATTATTTCTAAGAGTTTTAAAGATACTGACTCGAAATTTGAAAAACGCTTTGTAGAGATAAATGTGCATTTTTTGGGGTGATCCGAATATTTCTACTTGCACCAGTGGCGTTCGTGCGAGAATGCCACAACCTTTTTTAATAAAAAAAAATGGTAGCCAGTGACTTTTTCCCGTGTTGATATTTTTTTAGAAATCCGCCATCAAAATACAACCATGAAATTTCGAGTCAATATATTTAAAACTCTTTGAAATAGTTAATAAAAATAAATAAAAAATTAAAATTTAAACACTGAATTTCGGAAACGAAGCATATTTCGACCTACGTTTATATGAACATTTTTTCACAAAATAACTTCGGCAACCACCCCCTAAATAATTTCGCATTTATTTACAAAAGCCCTGTATATCCACTGCCCCCCCTCATCTCCCGATCTTCAGCCACTACTACTCAAGCGCGTACGCGCTCGGCTGCATATTTGAGCATGTTTGAAGGAATTTTTCACCTATTTCGCATTATTTTAACGGAAAATTAGAATATACGTTTTGTAGTACTATACATACCTACTTCTACTTAAAAAAAAAAAATAAAATCGGACCACCTCCAACGCATACAGAAATTTTACAAAATAGTGCAACAAAAAATTCAAATTGCAATTGTGCCAAAACTAATGGTCCGACAGCGACTGCTTTGTGCACACTTAAAACATAAAGTACATATAATTCACTACTTTCGTGCACAGGGTCAGCTTTATAACTTAATAAATGGCGGAGTAATGGATTTTTAAAAAAACGTTAAATTTTCCGATTTGTCCAGGTTTTCTTTGTTTCCAATTCCGATCAGATCGATCGATCTTTCGTTTTATTCGTATTTCGATTCTCTACAAATTATCTCTGTATAGCATTCAGATTGCTTCGTTAGTTTAGGTTTTATAAGCAAAAAACAAAAAAAGTGCATTATAAAAAATTAATTTATGGTGAACTGGAGTAGGAAACATATAAACATATATCTATATCTTTATACGATGGCAAAGTTCGTTTGCTACTATAAACTAGGCGGTATCTGTTTTGGTTTGGGAGATTTTTGGCTTTTTGGTTTTCAAATATTACTAGAAATGAAAATTTTTCTATGCGAATAAAAAAACGTGGGCTTAACTTTTGGCGGCACAATATGTTTAAAAAATTCGAAAAATGTCATATTTTTCTTCCTATTTAATTATGTAACTTTTCGAGAGTTGATTTTAGGCAAAAATGGAAGAGGAAAAAATGTTTGTAATTACATTTTTTACGAAAAATGACTAGTTACAAATCGAATGAATCATGATTATTATGGTAAAAATCGAAAAAATCGTAAAAATGGTGTTAAGAAACAATACTTTTTAGGGATTTTTTTGGGGTATTTAAATTGGGTATAGGACCTTTATACTCGGCTCAAAAAAACTTCATGTTATGTAGAATTATCACACCAAATTTCATCAAAATCGGTTCGATAGATTTTGCATAATAATTTTGCAATCCAGATTTTGAAAAAAAATTTGCAAATTTTCAAAATTTTGCACAGCAAAAACCAAGGCCCTTAGATACGCGACTGCACTCTCTGCTTCCCCCACCACCGCCACCCGTACGATTTTCTTGACTTTCTCGCTTGCATAATAGTATATTATTCAACGAGCGTATAATGATGGGTATTATTCACGAGGTGAAGTTTACGGCTACGAGCCGCAGGCGAGTGGCCTAAATCACCGAGTGGATAATAGCCATTATACGGGAGTAGAATACTATACTTTATCCACGACTACTAAATATTTTTGTTGAAGTTTTTTTTTGTTTTTAGTTCGTTTTTTAACACAATTTAACACAAAATATCAAAACACTGAGAAATCTATGCACACAAACAATAATGTTGACAGGTTTGAGTCAAATTTGTTTTGTTTTAAAAGCTACTTAGATTTATGAAATGTTTCGAAAAACATGGTATGTTAAGCAACAGATATACGACACGCACAAACGAAGTCGCTGATGGCTCAGTGTAGATGCTCCTTCCCTTCCAACCGCTGGTCCCGGGTTTGAATCTGGTCTAGGAAAATTCACTTTTTTAATTTTTTTTTTTTATATGTGCAGCACTGAATTGAAAATATTTAGTGGTTTACACGATAAAATTTAAAAAAACCGACTGTTTGTAGCAGAACAATATAATATTATAGCTAAATCAAGGAAGCATCTGACAGTAGTGATTAATGACACATTAATCACTGCCGTGATTAATGGGTATTAATAAGGTCGAGCAAACAGACGTATAATGGGTACATTATACAATAGTCGTGGATAAATAACTTTAAACACGTTTTAAAGTAGGTTGCCAATGAAGAAATGTATTGTAATCTTAGATCTGGTAAGTACTCGGAATACCAAAGGTATTTCTCGAAAAATTAGCCCGGATGTCCCAGTACATTTAATGTAAATGACGATTAACTTTGATCGGCTATAACTACGTAATTAATTGACCAATCGATCTGTTTTTATTTTTAAAGAAGCGTCTTTCCAAGAACTTTTAAAACTGATTTAAAAAATTTAATTTGATTGAATATTCACAAAGTTATTCTAATTGTTTATAAGTACAAAAATTCGACCAATATTTAAACAAGCGCCAGAACTCTCCTAATTGACGGATTAGAATTTTTCAATAAAAGTTTGAAAGCTTGAGAGCCCTTCTATAGGTGATTAAATTTTCAAGTATCTAAGGGTCTTGGTTTTTGCTGTGCAAAATTTTGAAAATTTGCAATTTTTTTAATCTGAATTGCAAAATTAGTGTGATGATTTTACATAACATGAAGTTTTCTTGAGCCAAGTATAAAGGTCCNAAAACGCTCCGTATACTTCATAATATTTTTAAAATGTCCTCTTTAAGGCACCGCTCGATGCCCTAATAAAATATGTATTTTCTATCTATATGACATAGGAGTAATATAATCACTATTAGTCCACCCTGTATGTATTGATTTAAGACAACATTTATAAATGAATATCTCTAATACAGGAAAACACTAAATATGCAGGTATGTGGATGTAGTGAACAATGGTTAAAATAGTAAACGGTTTATAACATTTTATTTTTAAAAAAATCTTCAATATAATTATTTAACTAACCAAGAAATGTTACAATACATTACATATCATTAATAAAATAATATTTTAAAAAATATCAAATGCAACTGGTATCAGATTAATTATTTACCCTATCGAATATATCAGAGTTTTTGGTGCCACGGTGTAGTATATCTCCATACCGCACTCCCAGTCCGAAACATTCCGTAATTATTTGTGGTGGGGCGCGATAGAATGAGAGCGACCCAACTAGTGGGGACTTTAAGATGCCCATCATAGTACTAACATAACTACAGTGTTATAGATTGAAGATCGGTATACTTAAACTTGAAACAGTTAAGACCACTACAAAATATAATAAGCGACTTAAGACCTGCACTTGCAACGTGTGGTCTAAACTGCACTCTTGCTACGTTTCTGGAAAGGAACGAGTTTGTCGATTCAAAACACTTACCTGTCCCCAGTCATCTTCATTTTGTTCCACAATTTGCACGTATGGCTTTGCTTCCCAGCGCTGTTCTGTAGAGGAATCGGCCGTCTTCGGCGTCGTTACCACCACCGTTGACGTCTCGTGAAGATAATTCGGTATTTCGATGATGGTGGTGTGAGCAGAATCTATTATTCCTTTGGGAATGACGATCTTCTGAGACATGGTGCTGAATTAAGCAAGATACACTAAAATTTTGATAAGAAAGGATACAAATTTGTATCGTGATGAAAAGTGTCACAGTGCAATTTTGACGGCGGCCTACTTGGGATAAACGCAAAATAGGTGACTGGTGCTGTCAGTTCCGCGATGATATTTTTTGACGTAATTTAAAATTCCAGTGAATCACTTCCAATATGTCTTACTTAAACGATTTCCACCCTGAGATATTCGAGGTTCGTCCAAGACCTGGAGGAATAGCAAAAATAAAGGCTCCTGAGAGAAAAGTAGCGACAAAAGTTTCTTCGAAAAATATTCAGAGTAAAGGCTCGAAGGGGACTCTCAGGTCGGCATCAAGAAAAGGTTCGAGGGTCACCATTAAAACAACAACTACCACTGGCACATTTGATAGCAAATTGTAAGAACTACCTACTTTTATTTTAATTCTTTACTCGAACGTTTACCGCGATGTAGAAACTTTTTCTCATATTTTCTTACAAATTTTGAAGCATATTCTCTTTTAATGCAATAAATACTAGTCCTGTCACTGAAGGCGAAAATAAAGTAAAAATTTGGGGGTGAAAACTACCCTTGTACGTAAAAAATGCGAAAATCGCAGATTTACGTATTTTACAGATTCAATTCATGTTCAAATATGTTGGTTAAAGTTTCTTTCATGTTTTTTAATATAATTTATGAAATTTTATTTACTTTTCAACCTTTAAAAATCCTTTAAAACTACCCTTCCATGAACAAAAAATTGAAAAAAGTTTTTAATAGTTTAAAATATTCATTTGGTGCATCCACAATGTATTGCATTTCTTTTGTTATTCATTAGAAAGCTTACGACTCATTACAAAGTTGCAACCCTTAAAAACCATCCCTTATAATAAAATAAAATATTATTGAAAGTTTGAGATGTTTTAATGGTATGCATTTGTTGAATTATAAACTTTTTATTGGTTTTCAAATGATCTATGATATATTGCAACATTTCAGCCATCCAAAAAACCCTTAGGTAAAAAATTGGTAGCCATAATGCTTCAGTGACTGGACTATACCACATTGTAAGGTGTTTGATGTATAATTTAAATTTAGTAACTGTCATAACTTTTTCCTTGGATTTATTTAAACCAAAAAGCCTGAATGAACCAAATATCATTTATCTTTTATTCAATTATCTTAAAATCACAGTGCTTCACCACCATTAAGTATTTTGAAAATTACATTAGTGTGTTTAACTCTTGTTATTTGTAAGAAACTAGGTGTCTCCCGCTTAAGGTTAAAGTAGTAGCTGGTAGTATGCGTTTTTTTAAAAAATATTAAAAAATTTTCGAGTTGCCTATATCGACATCTCGAAAAAAAAGGTCTCAAAAATCGGCTCTTCTTTCTCGACGAATAGTGGTAGAGGAACGAATCAGGGCTCACTTTTTTTCTTAAGAGTTGTACTTTCATGGTAAAAAAGAGTGATAACGATTTTATTCATTTCAAGTATCCAAAAATGACTGAAAAAAGTAAAAAATTTTTTGATCGCGTTTTTCTTGAATATTTTGAATATTGCTGGCATTTTTACGCGAATTAAAAAAAAAACGTTGTTCAACGACCTTCTGGATATAATTACATTACTATATTATAATAAAAAAGAGAGCACGCTCAATGAACATAGATAAACCAAGAAATATAGAGTTGAACGCGACTTTTTGTTTCGGCAACTTGAATTTATCACTATGGATGCTAAATATTATGTACAATAACGTATTAGTTTCCACAGTCATAAAAATGGTGGGAAGATTGTTTACAGGGTGGTTAATTGTATAATTTTTACGTAAATTCACGTTTTTCGTTTATTTCCACGAGAAAACAGTAAAGTACTTTTTTTTCGTCTTCAAAAAACCTACAAAACTAGCCCTCGAGCGTCAAAAAATATTGATTAGATCAAAAGTTATAAACAAAAGAAGTTTATACTTTTGAATAAACTGCGTTATTATTACCAGAACGTTTTGGCATCGCATCCTTTCATTCCTTATCACTATCTAACAACTCACACGAAATCTGGAATCGGTAAGTTGAATAGTTTACAAGTTAAGGCCTTATAAACAAATTAACTAATTATTAGTCTGGACGATCCCGAGCATTTTCCACAATCGCACTGATTTTTTTCATGACAGATTTCATAATAATACATTGAAATCTATAATTTTTTTTTAATTTCAAATTTGCAACCTGGATTTTTTTTTATTTTATAACCTTAGTTGCAAAATGAAATATACGACGCAGGAGCGTGATATAGTTATATGTTATTACATATTCGGAAAGCTTATGAAAAGAGTTTTAAGTTAAAAAAAAAATCGTCAAGATTCGTTGAAAAACAACGGAGTTACAGACTGTCAAATATATTATTTTCAAGCGAATTTCGCTTATTTAACGGCAGCACTATGAATCTCGCTGTGGGCTTAATTTTTGGCGGCACAATATATTTAAAAAATTCGAAAATTGTCATATATTTCTTCCGATTTAATTATGTATCTTTTCAAGAGTTGATTTTAGGCGAAAATGGAAGAGGAAAAAATGTTTGTAATTAAATTTTACAAAATATGGCCAGTTATAAGTCGAATTAATCATGATTATTATTGTAAAAATCGAATAAATCGCCAAAAATGAGGTTAAAAAACATTACTTTTTAGGGATTTTTTTTGGAGTCTTTAAGTTGGGTATAGGACCTTCGTACTTGGCTCAAGAAAAGTTCATGTTACGTAGAATCATCACACCAAATTTCATCAAAATTTGCAAATTTTCAAAATTTTGCACAGCAAAATCCAAGGCTCTTAGATGCTTGAAAATTTAATCACATATAGAAGGGCTCTCAAGCTTTCAAACTTTTTTTGAAAAATTCGAATCCGTCAATTAGGAGAGCTCTGGCGCTTGTTTAAACATTGTTCGAATTTTTGTACTTATAAACAATTAGAATGACTGTGAATTTCCAATCAAATCAAATTTTTTAAAGCAGGTTTTAAAAGTTGTTGGAAAGACGCTTCTTTAAAAAAAAAATCAGATCGATTGGTCAATTAGTTACGTAGTTAAAGCCGATCAAAGTTAACCGTCATTTACACTAAATGTACTGGGACATCCGGGCTAATTTTTCGAAAAATAACTTTGGTATTCCGTGTACTTACCAGGTCTAAATTTGCAATACTTTTCTTCATTGGCAACCTACTTTAAAACGCGTTTAAACTTATTTATGCAAGCGAGAAATTCAAGAAATTCGTACGGGTGGTGATGGTGGAGGAAGCAGAGAGAACGTCCGCTTCGGCCTGCTCGAAATTGAATCGGCGCGTTCAAAACCGCGACGCGCTTAACAATTTTTAATATCTCAGCTTCTAGAAATCCGATTTTAATGATTTTTTTAAAATCGATGTCTCGCGATTAAAAAAAAACAATTAGCGTATTTTCAAATGCCTATCGTTAATAATTTTATTGGTCTTTCAAGAGTCCGATAATTACACAGGCCAACAAGGAAAAAATTCCAGAGATCAGACAATACGTTTCCGAAGGCATTTGGCGCGCTGAATCCGAATCTGGCCTCAGAATTGATCCATCTCCCTAGGTTTCCGAGATATTCTAACCTAAAAGTGCAAAAAACACGTATTTTTGCTATTTTCAAGGTTATGTAACTTGGCGAAAAAAATTTTTT